>NW_015389951.1:0-2601 GCF_001527695.2 Protobothrops mucrosquamatus
AGTTCAAATGTGTGCCTCCAAGCAATGACAGATTGCTTAGGCTGGAAGTGTTCTTTCAAAACTTTCTTCAAATCGGAGTATGAAACAGTTTCTAGCGAGGCCGGGGCGATTAGATTCTCGGCGATCTCAAAGGCGTCTTGCCCACAAACGCACAACATTGTGGCAGCCTTTAGACCTTCTTCCCTTATCTGATTTACGCAGAAGTAAGTCTCTACTCTTGCAACGTAAGATTCCCACTTCTCCGGGTGAGAGACATCAAATTCAGCTAACCGCCCAATTTTCGCCATGATCAGGAACAGGGTTTTCTTCAGCCGCACTCACCCACCAGCGATGCTGTACTGGCAGGATAGACGCTGACTTCAACGCCGTTGTTCCTCTTCCGGACTTCTTTGGGTGAGTCTTCAAGCTTTCCTAGCTATTTAGACTGAATCCCACCTTCGTCGCCAGTGTTAAGTCCGGAGAATAATGGCGCTTGAAGCAATGCATTTCTAACATGTCTTTATTCTCTGACTACAGTCAACAAACAACCTGAGCAGAGGCACGCAGGCCTCTATTTATACCCTCTGATCCCCGGGCAATTCCAACCAATCACAAGGCGGTCTTTTCCCGCCTTGCGCATGCGCGCAAGGCCGGCGCCGCTCAGTCTGGTCCCGGGCAGCTTTTGCAAATGCCCGGGACTCTTGCAACGTCCCGAGTCTGCTTCCGCAGGCTCAGGACACAACAGTAGGAGCAAGATGACAATAAGTTAAATTTAAGTAGAGCCCCCTCAAAGGTAAATGAAATCAAATTCAGTTGTTGTCTTTGCTTCTTTATTCTGGACTATCTGTAAAGCCCAATAGAGGTTCTGCATTCTTGAAGGCTTAATCCAAGCGATCTCTTCTCTTTGCAGCTGTCGTACTCGGAAGAGGCCTGTAACTTCCACAAGATGGTTCTTCGAGATGGTTATAATGTGTACTATTCAGAGGCCTACAATCTTCCCGTCAGCCTCAGCATGATGGAGAATTTGGCCCACAGCTATCAGCTGCCCCCTTTCTCCCAGTTTTTACCTTTAGTTAACAAGGTTCCCCTTGAACCAATGCTTATGGACTACGAATATGTTCAACAGGTGCCTGACATTGAGTCGCCTGATCCCTTCAACATAATGGGTCAAAATCAGGGCTTGAGAAGCCCAAGTTTTGCCTTCAGATAGAGCAAGACAATGGCTGGGCTGGGGCACAAAGTCAGATGTTCAGCAGGATCCTTCCTAAGCTCAGCCATCTGTGATTTATTGCATTAATATGAAGAGTAAATATGAGGAAGACAGATCGGGGCAAAGGAGCAGGACAGTGGAAGGGATGGATGTAATTGACTGAAGCCTTTTGGGACTCCCAAATCCCAAAACAGGCACAGAATTTCTGTTCTGTCTGAATCACTTCAACTTTTCAGTTTCCCATTGTTAAACTTGCTGGCTATTTAAAAAACAACAACCCAAGGTTTTATTTCTATTTATCCAACTATTTAAATAACTTATTTATTAAATGAGATTTATTTATTGAAGAAAGTTAGATGGATAAGGAAGCAGGAAGGGAAGGCATAACATGAAAAACTTTTGTGCACAAATGTTTATATATTGTTATTTATATGCAACCTTTTATGTACGTATATTTTTCTGCCTGCATATTTATTTCCCTTTCTGACAAGGACCAGGCAACTGAATTTTAAATCTGAATTGCAGATATGATCATGATTTTATGCCTGATATCTATTTACCTTCCTCTTCTGTGTTTTCCTTTTTGAGTAATGTTTCTGGAAAAATTAATTCATGAGCCGTAACAATGGAGGCAAAGAGGTTGGGGGCGGCATGTAAAAATGAGGCAGGCCTTCCATCGCACCCGCCATCTTGACCTTTTTGACCCCCACAGACATTCTCACAATGAGGTTTTTGAATCAGGAAAGGCCAGGTGGTTGCCTCAAAAGTCCCTTTGAACAGGACCCCATTTTTAATTGCCTTCTGTTTTTTTTTTAAAAAAAAAACTTGTATTGTGTCTGTAAGCCACCAGAAAAGTTAAAAGAGAACTCTAATGAGGAAATGCAAAGTAAAAAGCTCCTATATTGATTATGAATGTTTATTTATTTATACCTTATACTACATTGTCATTAAAAGGATGTGCCTCTGTTGTATGTATGTTTCAGTAGCAGCTGTTTCTAGTTAAACATGTTGCCATTTTGACAATTCACTGACTTGACACAAATCTGCAAATTGTTGCATTCTCTTTCTGTTTCTTCATTTTTTTTAAAAAAAATTACCTGTTTCTTTGTGCTTTAATTGTGACCAGTGTTAACCATCAGTGGGCTGAAGTGTGAATGGTGTATTTTTAATGTGAACACAAATAAAAGATTGTTTTTTGGACTTCCGGTGGCTCGGCGGCTGCCGAAGGGGGTTGTTTTGACAGCCTCCCGTTCAGGACTGCGTAAAAAGCGCTAAAACAGCGTTTATCAGCTGTTGGGCGCTTTGAAACTTCTCTCCGGGCAAAGGAGAGAAGGAGAGCTTGCTCGTGAGTAGGAGTCGAGTTCCCTAGCCTCCCTGGGTGTTCCCAGCGAGGTGAAGGTGAGAACTCCTCC
>NW_015389951.1:5519-10732 GCF_001527695.2 Protobothrops mucrosquamatus
AAGAGGGAGGAAGGAGGAGTGGTGGTAGGATAGTGAGGAGGAAGGTGTAAGTAAGTGAGAGGGTGGTGCGGAAGGGGGACACCGGACACGTCCGTGAAAGTATTGATTGGTGTTGATTTTTTTTTTATGGTTGATATTGTGATAAAAGATTTATGTTTTTGTTCTTCAATGAAAAATCAATAAAAATTTATTTAAAAAAAAAAAGATTGTTTTTTTAAAAAAGAAGCAATTAATTGAAGGCAAATAAACTAGTTGCTAGAAATATTTTCATTGGGCAACAGTAATTCATTAGAAAAAAACAAACAAATGAGGACTTCGGCAGGGAGGGCAAAAGAGTCAAACTACCCCAACGGTACAAGAGAATCCTCAACTCTTTTTGAGTCTCAGATGTGTTCAAAAGGGGCGGGACTTCCATCATATCCACCATTTTGACACCCCCCTCCATTCCGGTGGACACCCCTCCCAGGCAGGATTCCTATTACTTTGGGGTTACCCAGAAGTGATTAGTCAGAATTCAATTCCAGCAATTCAATACTGCTTTCAATGACTTTTATACAACATATGATAACTGTCTAATGATAAAAGACCATCATTTCATCGCACAGTTGGATCCTCCTTCAACTCATTGTAGTCTCACAATTTGTATGTCTGGGTGCTTTCACAAAATGGCTTCCTACCAGCCTTTCCAAAAGCCTCCCATTATTCCCAGTTCACTTTAGTCTTTTATTTATCTATCTGGATTTCCATCCCTTCAGAAGTTCAAGATGACATACTGTATATAGTGCTCCCTCTTCTCCTTTCCTCTCACAACAACAACCTTGGGAGGTAGGCTGAAAGAGAATGAGAGGCCCAAAGCCACCCATTGAAGGGCTGAGAATGAACCTGGCTCTTCCTGCTCCTAATCCAGTGTCTAAGCCTGCTTCTTTCGGGGGGGGGGGGGCATCTTTCCAAACCAAGATTGAGCTTAGACCAAGCACCATTTGTGTTGTCTGTATGGGGAATATTTTTGCAGATAGAAATGAGGCTAGAAACTGTTGCAAAATGCTAGCATTTAGCAAAGCTTAAGCCCCAAACCTATGAGGTACAAAAAGCTGGCATGTGCCAAGAGAGATGCCCTGGAACCACGTTAGACAAAGAGCCAATTGCTGTTGCCAAGGGATCAAAGGTTGGTTGGTTTCCCCAAAATGAACTGACTGGAATTCCAAAGAAAGTGAAAGTGTTTCGAATCGGGAAGCAAAAAGCAGGATCCAACTGCACTCCCTTTGACACTGAGGGGGAAAGTACAGTGTTTGCCAGTAAAATGGGTGTTTTGATCGTCAGGGATTGGACAACATCCTGACTGGAACACCATGCAAAAAAGCACTGCTGTCTTTTCTAAAACACCCCTTAGTGCAGTGGTCTTCAAACTTGGCCACTTTAAGACTTATGGACTTCAACTCCCAGAAGGGCTGGCTGAGGAATTCTGGGAGTTGAAGTCCACAAGTCTTAAAGTTGCCAAGTTTGAAGACCCCTTCCTTAGTGTAATCATCGTAGCTACAAAAGCACTGATTGAATGGCACAGCTTTTTTTTCCTTCCTTTCTTCTTTGGCATCACTTCCTTCTTTGGCATCAAGAACCTCAGCGCTTCCAAGTAAGGGTGAAGCATGCATCATCCAGAGAGGGGCATCTGTAGGGAGTGGTCAAAAAAAATTCAGGATGGCTGCTGTGATGGTGCATTAAAAAGAAGCGGGCTTCTACTTATTACCACATCTGGTGGACATGCCCTAAAGCAAAAAGGTATTGGGCTAAAATACATTCATGGTTGGAGAAGATGACTAAAAAACAGACTTCAAACCAGAATTGTTTTTGTTAGGAATAATAGGAGCCAAGTATGAGAAAGATTGTAGATATCTAATACTATATGTATTAACAGCAGCAAGAATTGTATTTGCCCAATATTGGAAAAATGAAAACTTAGCAACTGAAGAAGTACTAATTAAGAAAATTCTAGAATGCGCAGAAATGGATAGATTGACTTTAGAGATTAAAGAGAAAGAAGACTCAGTCTACTTTAGAACATGGGATAACTTTTACCAATGGCTAGAAAAACGAGTTAGAGAGAAAGGAATGTGACATGTAATTTTGAATATATATTAGTAAGAAGAAGGCTACTGAGTGATTAATTAATACTGTTATGATAATTAACTATATTATTGTTAGTTAAATACATGTACCCAGACAATATGCTGTTTGCTAAATATTGAAAATGTTACCTGGGAAAACCCCAACCCCAACCCTAACCCTATCCCCAACCCTAACCCAAACCTCAATCCTAATCCTGACCCCATTTTATTCCTAACCCTATTAAAATTAATAAAATTTATAATAAAAAAAGAAGTGGGCTTCAAAGGCAGGGTTGCATCCCCCAATGTGGTCTTTTTGACCCCCTCCTTTGGATGCCTGCCTGCTAAGGAGGCTCTGATGGACCTTGAGCCATCTGCTGGATCATGAAGAAGCTCTACTGTCCCCAGGCTTTGTTAGAATTGCAAAGAAGAGAGCTCTTTGACAGCAATTCCTCTTTGTGCATATGCCAGCCTTAAAAGGCACCCTTAAAAAAGCACAAGAGTGCACGCAGGCATGTGCAGATAGTCCTCAACTTACAACAGTTCATTTAGTGACCGTTCGAAGTTACTGGAAAAAATGCCTTATGACTGTTTTTTCCACTTACGACCATTGCAGCATCCCAATGGTCACGGGATCAAAATTTGGACACTTGGCAGCTGACTCATATCTATGATGGTTGTAGTGTTCCAGGGTCATGTGTTCACCTTTTGTGACCTTCTGACAAGCAAAGTCAATGGGGCAGGCAGATTCACTTAACAGCTTTATTACTAACTTAACAGTTACAGCAATTCACTTAACAACTGCGGCAAGAAAGGTCATAAAATGGGGCAAAACTCATTTAACAAATGTCTTGCTTAGCAAGAGAAATTTTGGGCTCAGTTGTGGTCGTAACTCGAGGACTACCTGTACTAGACCAATTGTTTATATCAAGAGGCTTACAGGTAACCCTCAACGTGCGTCCACACTTGGGACTGGAGCTTCTAATGCTAAATGAGGCCGTTGTTAAGTGAGCCATGCCAAATTTTACAAACCCTTTTTGCCACGGTTGTTAAGCGAATCACTGCAATTGTCGAGTGAATCATGCGGTTTTTAAGTGAATCCAGCTTCCTCCATTGTCTTTGCTTGTGGAAAGCCAACTGGGAAGGTCACCCCAGGATGCTGCAATTGTCATAAATACATGTCCATTGTGAAGTGCCTGAATTTTGATCATGTGACCATGGGGAAGCTGCAACAGTTGTAAGTCTGAGGAGCAGTTGTAAGTCAGTTTTTTCAGGGCTGTTGCAACTTAGAATGGTCACTAAATGAATGGTCATAAGTAAAGGACTACCTGTACTGTATCTGAGCTGTAAAAATAACCCTTGACCATTAGGTTGTAGCAAAGAGATGCTCAAAAACCTAACTCTTGACAGCCATCTAGTGGCCACAATTGTTATATACAGGATCATCCTACTATTAGAGGTGTGCAGGCCTCAAAAATGTTTTGGAACTATTTTTGCTTGTTTTGGAATTACAGTTATTTTTGCCAAAGGAGCACAGCATCTCTCTACTCTTGATTAAAGTAGCCCAACTGTGTGTGTGGCCGAACTCTTTTAAGATTTCAGCAGGAACTTAAGAAAAAGAGAGATCCTCCTGCTTTAAGGGATTTATACTTTGTGCCACCTTTAAAGCAGCAACTCCTTTATTTTTCCTGTGGGTGTGAAATCCTGACAAAAGGAATTGAGCTGCTTTAATGAGAACAGAGAGGCACTGGGCAAATTCAAGATCTAAACCAGGGGTGTCCAACTTTGGCAACTTTAAGACTTGTGGACTTCAACTCCCAGAATTCCCAGCCAGCATGGCCAGCTGGAGAATTCTGGGAGTTGAAGTCTACAGGTTTAAAGTTCCCAAGGTTGGACTACCCCTGGTCTCTACATCATATCTTCTGCAGCATTTCTGAAGCTCACGTAGACTTGGTGGCACCCAACCTGCTCCTTGTACTATCCATACAAACATGCATACTTCAAGTTTTAAATGCATCATTCTTATGGCGGGCTCAGAGCTAAGATGCTCCCCAAAGCAACAGAAAGGGAAATAATCGTTTGCAGAACAAAACTCCAAGGTGTGGTTTTTGCACCAATAATGAATGTGGTGAAAGGATGAGGATTCACGAGGGATCTATAACATCTACAGATCAGAGATCACACAGGAAGCCCCATCTGAAAAAAGGAAAAAAAAAAGGGGGGGGGAGATAGGAGAAAGTTTAGGAAACCGTTCTGAACACCCATGCAGTAGTATGCAAGTGTCTGCAACCTCTCATCACCCAGAAGAAAAGCACTTTACTAAAGTTCTCCAGATTTAGGACTATTATAGAGCCCCTGTCATGGTCAGATCATTCACTCCTCAGGATGGACTTCCGGACCGCCCCCCCCGCCGTAGGGAGGAGGAACCGCTTAGATGGTTCCGCCCCAGGCGCCTGATGGACCCAGAGAGGTTTCTGACGGAGCTTGGGCCATATCCCGAGGACCTAGTTCACGATTCGGTTGAAAATCTGGCGGCGGCCTGGGAGGCGGCCGCTGCCGCAGCATTGGACCAAGTCATGCCTTTGCGGCCTCTGACCCGGCGCAGATCTCAACTGGCTCCCTGGTTTACCGAGGAGCTGAGAGAGATGAAGCGCCGGAAAAGACGCCTAGAGAGCAGCTGGAGGGCGAGCCGAACCGAATCCGATCGAGCACAGGCAAGGACACAGGTTAGATCCTACCTAGTGGCGATGAGGGTGGCGAGGTCTAACTACTACTCCACCCTCATTGCGTCATCAGATAATCGCCCGGCCACCCTCTTCAGGGTGACCCGCTCTCTCCTTCAGTTGAGGGGGGGAGGGGATCCCCTGGAGGGGAGGGCCGAGGATTTTGCTCAATATCTGTATGACAAAGTTGCTCGGATTCGAGAAGGTCTTGACTCTGACTGGGTGGCCCCGGGGGAGGAGACAGGAGCAGGTCTTGAGACTGTTATATGGGAGGAGTTTGACTCTGTGGCTCCTGAGGACGTGGACAGGATTCTGGGGAGGCTGAATGCAACCACATGTTTACTGGATCCGTGCCCCTCCTGGCTGGTACTGGCTGCCCGGGAGGGTA
>NW_015389951.1:11714-14051 GCF_001527695.2 Protobothrops mucrosquamatus
CTCACCGGCCGATACGCTCCCACAGAGAGGGTCTCCTCAGGGTGCCGTCAACCAGACAGTGTCGGTTGGCGACCCCCAGGGGGAGAGCCTTCTCTGTTGGAGCCCCCACCCTCTGGAACGAACTACCCCCAGAGATCCGGGTGATTCCGGATCTCCCCTCCTTCCGCCGCGCCCTCAAGACATGGCTATTTCAGCTGGCCGAACTGGCCTAAGGGGTATTTTAAATTTGGTTTTTAAATAACTTTTAAAAAAGGAAGATAAGGCCCATATTAATATTTCTTTTCAATTATATTTTAAATTTTATATTGTATTGATTGTCTTGTTTTTAAACTGGCTGTAAGCCGCCCTGAGTCCACTAGGAGAAGGGCGGGGTATAAATGTAATAAATAAATAAATAAATAAATAAATTATGCAAAACTGGACTAATGTAGCAAAAGTTGGGAATTACTGTGGAAGACCTGTTAGAATATAGGTAATACGTATTCAATTTACCACCAGAATTGAGCCCAACATTTCTGTGGGTAAGTGAGACAGTGGTTAAGTGAATTTTGCCCCATTTTACCACCTTTCTTGCTAGAGTTGTTAAATGAATCTCGGCAGTTGTTAAGTTTAGTGACAGGGTTGTTAATTGGGATTCCCCATTGGCTTAGCTTGCCAGAAGGTCACAAAAAGTGATGACGTGACCCTGGGATGCTGCAACTGTCATAAATATGAGTCAGTTGCCAAGCACCCGAATTTTGATCATGTGATCGTGGGGATGCTGCAATGGTCATAAGTGTGAAAAATGGTCATAAGTCATTTTTTTCAGGGCCGTTGTAACTTTGAATGGTCGGTAAATGAAGTGTTGTAAATCGAGGACTACCTGTAGAATGGAAAAATTGGATGGGATTTTAAGTCTCATGGCCCACCTATTTGGAGGACTCTGGATTTTGGAAGGCTAGTGTAGAACAACCAAAAACATGGTCCCTCATGGCTTAGTGACTTTCTGACGGGACTACTGCAACACTCTTTACACGGGGCTGCCCTTGGAGAGCACTTGGAAGTTACAACTGATCCAGAATGGAATGGGACAACTCGCCACGGTCAAATCACCATGGCCAACTTGCCATGGGACAACTCGCTGCAGGACAATTCAACAATTCAACAATTATTTAAAATAGTTAAAAATTAATTTAATTTTTGTCCTACACATTTAATTTTGTCCCTCCTTTGGCATCCTTCCTTTAATGATTCTATTGTTCTATTCCTTGGATATTAGTGTAACTCTTGTCCCATGGCAAGTTGTCCCGTGGTGAGTTGGCCGCAACGAGTTGGCCATGGCAAGTTGGCTGCAGCGAGTTGTCCCATGGTGAGTTGGCCACAGTGAGTTGGTCATGGTGAGTTGGCTGCAGCGAGTTGGCTGCAAGTTGGCCATGGCGAGTTGGCCACAGTAGTTGGCTGCAACAAGTTGGCCATGGCAAGTTGGCCGTGGCAAGTTGGCCGTGGCAAGTTGTCGTAGACCTGTGCAGAATATGGCAGCTCACACCATATTGGCCATCCTTTAGTTTGCCCATGTTACACCACTGTTGAAGAGCTGCATGGGCTCCCATCTCCCAGATGCTAAAATAGTACTGTCGGAAGCCAAATATTGTAGAAATGAATGGGAGTAGTTGATGGGTTGGGCAGCTGATTTTTCTTGATTCGTGGTTGTATTATTTTTATTGCTTGTGAATTGTGTACCACAAGGTACACAAGCCATATAACTCTTTTAAACATATAGACAAGCATCTGGGAGGGAAGAGGCCTTTTTCCAGATGCAATCTCTGAATAGCAATGCTGCTCTTGGATTTGACCAGCCCCCACATCTATCCTTCGACTTAAATATGCAAGCAATCCATCAACTTATAAACATAATTCAGACCAAAATTTCTGCTGCTAAGCAAGGCGGTTGTTAAGTGAGTGACACCTGATTTTACAACCTTTTTCCGCCATGGTTATTAAAGGAATCATATGGTCGTTAACTGAATCTGGCTTCTCCCATTGACTTTGCTTGTCGGGAATTGGCTAGGAAGGTCATGAATGGCAATCAGGATGCTTCAACTATCAGAAAAAACCTGCCAGTTGCAAAGCGCCCAAATTTTGATCACGTGACCACTATTGATGCTGCAACAGTCGTAAGTGTGAGGACCAGTTGTCAATGACCTTGTTCAGTGCTGTTGTAATGTCAAACGATCGCTAAACAAATGGCGGTAAGTTGAAGACTATTTGTATTTCAATGCATACATCCCTGAAGGAATTTCTCTCACCTTGTGTGCCTCAGGCCTGTCCTGCGACTGAGGTCTCAAATATTTTCTTGCG
>NW_015389951.1:14456-32088 GCF_001527695.2 Protobothrops mucrosquamatus
TCAATGACCTTGTTCAGTGCTGTTGTAATGTCAAACGATCGCTAAACAAATGGCGGTAAGTTGAAGACTATTTGTATTTCAATGCATACATCCCTGAAGGAATTTCTCTCACCTTGTGTGCCTCAGGCCTGTCCTGCGACTGAGGTCTCAAATATTTTCTTGCGCCCTTCCATGCCACTCAGAGCATCGATATTCTTCCTCCAGTCACCTACTTCCCAATTCTCCTGGGGTGGGGAGAGACCAAGAATCAGGAAATCAGTGGAGTCCCAGGCTTTGTGGGAGGAGTAACTTGGGTCCTGTTAGCTCATTTATGTTTTTATTTATTTGAACTCAGAGCAACTTACACAGCTTTCCTTCCTCATGTTCTTCCCCACACCAACCCCATGTGATTGGTTGGGAGACAGTGGCTGGTCCTCAGGGAGCTTCTAAAGCTGAGAATGGACTACAATCTGGGTTTTGATGTTCTTAAACAGCCCATGACCATGACTGCTGTGCCATAGAAGGCCTGGTTTCCCATTGCTTTGTGGAATCATCAAAGTAAGCCACAGGAAACTTTAATGAATGGAATTCCTTTCACAGCTAAGAGAGATTCTTATTGTTGACAATGTTCTCCTTCCCCCGGAAAAGCATTCTACACACCCCCCTCCAAATTTGGAAAGATCACTTGTGCCCAGTGATGTAGTTGGATGTTCCTGAATTTTGCACCGTTCACTTCTCTGGATGAGACCAGAGGGATCTCTGTGGTTATGAGATATCTTTCCACATTTTTTAAGTTGCGGTCTTGGTTGGATAAGTACTCAGACCGAAGAAAGGAAAGGTGCTACTACATGCATTCTTGAAATGCAAAGGTTTTTCAAAACTCAAAATCAGCCCAACTATTTCCCTTTCCCCAAGTAGACTTTATACATGTTCCTTTATACCAGGGTTTCCCAACCTTGACAACTTTAAGATGCACAGACTTCAACTCCCAGAATTCTCCAGCCAGCATGAGAATGAAGTCCACATGTCTTAAAATTACTATGGCTGAGAAATACATACATACATACATACATAAGATCGCGGTCATAATACATATGAAAAGGGTTTTTTGCATTGTGGTGGCTGCCATCTTGACTTTTGTGACCCTTTACCTGTGAACTTTCCTGCAGTTTTGGAAGGAGTGTTGAACTTTTTATGAAAGCCAGGAATTGGAGAAAGGGTTTACTGCCCATCTAAATCGATTTTCTTCCTCCCAAGTGAACTTTATGATTGCTATTTATGGGTAATAAAAACAAAGAGGTTGCTGCCATGCTGGTAAAATGTAGCCCAAGGTGCCAAGAACTAAATTTAAGACTTTGACATACAACGTCACTGATGGGAAATTTGTGGCTGGAAATTATTCACCACCAATGAATGATCAGTCAGGCTGTAAGTAAATAAGCAGGCAAGTATGCAAAGTTTGGGCAGTTCAGTCACCTCAGAACACCTCACAATGATCTTAGACCAGGAATGGGAAATTTTTGGAGGCCACAAGGGGCTGTAACGCCCCATTCACGGTCTGCAGGGCCTCCAGAGAAGAGGGTTGAGGGATAAAATATATTCAAACTATCCCAAAAGACTAAATTTGCTCTTTTGGGGATGAGTCAGAGTTTAAATGACTCTTTATCCACTAAAAACTCCAAACCATGCAAAAAAACAACAACAACAACCCTCAAAGGCTAAGCAGAGTCTCTAGCTAACAAAGATTGCTCACTCTTTTCCTAAATCAAGGTGCTGAATGACTCTGAAGCTACCATCTGTCCACTTCGTCTTCCCTCCCCCTGACTCTTGGCTGCTGATCCTTCCAGGCTCACCTTCTCTATGTCATCTTTCTTGACCTGTTTGAGGTTGGCCCGCAGATCCATAGAGACCTTGTGCTTGGAGCCAAGCAAGGCCTGCATCATGGCATCAGCTGAGAGACGCACCCGGCGAAGAGCAGGGCGTTTAAATTTGCCTCGTAGGTCAAAAATCTTCTGGTTCAAATCTTGGATCTGGAGCCAGAATGGACAGTCTGTTAACACATTTGAAATATTCACAGTTGTCCCCAACTGGATGCTTTTCAGATGGGTAGACAACAATACCCTGAGTGATGGTGATTGGGAATTCCGGTCTCAACACATTTGAAAGAGGTGAGGAAAGCCCAGTTATACGAAGAACCCTTCAGTTAGGAGTGAAATGTTGCACTGTCCTTCCAGATCTCCTCAAACTTTCCCATAAACTGTCTTACATAAAGAACATTCTGAAACTGTAAATCAGTATTTCTCGACCTCAGCAATCCAGCTCCCAGAATTCTCCAGCCAGCATACTAGACGAAGTTAAAGTCCACACATTTTAAAGTTGCCAAGTTTGTAGAACACTGCCCTAGCAAGATCTTTGGTCTGCTGGGTCCTCCTGACATCAAACTCTCCACTCATTAGCACTGATGGTCTTATCTAATAGGGTAATGAAATGTTTTCAAGCAAACAGCCAAGTTCTGAGAGCACTAAGAACTCTGAAGATGTAGGTTTAATGATGTGTGAAAGAGTTAAAGCTTTTGTAGGTGCATTTGAAAATAGAAACCTATAGGTTGGCAATAACTGCATGCAGGGTAAAAATTATTCTTAATTCTAAATTATACGAATGGGTGGGTGCAAATGCAGTAATGGAATTACAGAATTACAGAAAAAGCGATTGGGGCAATCCAATCCCCAAGAATGAATGAAAATGGTGACTGCATAGATCTTCTTCTCAGATCTTCTTAGAAGGCTCCTAGTAATATCAAGCATGGAGCTTGGGAAAAAATGGATGTGACAGGAAAAAAAATGAAAGAAATGAAACTAGAAATAGAAGGGATGGCTCTGACGAAATGTGGACTGAATGGAAAAAAATAATAGTCAGTATGAAAAAGTACACTGAGGTGATTTGGTCACATACAGGAAATGAATGAGTATTAAACTGCAAAACAAAAGAAGAGTAACTAAGCGATGAGAAAGAGAAGATTGAGACACCCATGACTGAATCCAGGATGCAGCTGACGAGATCCTCAAAAATGGAGAGGTGAAAATTCTGAAAAGTCAAAATGGAAAGTAGCAGGTGGACACGGTTGAAGAAACTAGAATGCTTTTCAAGGACAGAATGATATGGAGAGGTATAGTAAATGTTACTGATGCAAACTAGGCTTATCTAAGCTCCCTTTTATTCTAATCTCATGCCATTTGTTTTTTCCCCTGGCTTATTATTTCTTACACCTTTTCTGCACTTTGCAAACCTCACTTGTGGGGTACCACAGGGGTCGGTCCTCTCGCCTCTCCTGTTCAACATTTATATGAAACCACTGGGTGAGATCATCCGTGGTTTCGGGGTGGAGTTTCATCAGTACGCCGATGACACCCAGCTGTACATCTCTACCCCGGACCACCCCAACGATGTCGCGGAAGTGATGTCCCGGTGCCTGGAGGCCGTGCGAGTCTGGATGGGGAGGAACAGGCTTCGACTCAACCCATCCAAGACTGAGTGGCTGTGGTTTCCGGCGTCACGACATAGCCAGTTGGCTCCATCCCTGGCTATCGGGGGCGAGTCATTAGCCCCCGCGGAGAGGGCCCACAACCTGGGCATCCTCCTGGATACTCGGCTGTCTTTAGACGACCATGTGACGGCCGTGGCCAGGGGGGCTTTTCATCAGGTTCGCCTGATACGCCAGTTGCGCCCCTTTCTGGATCGTGACGCTCTACGCACGGTCACTCAAGCCCTCGTTGTTTCCCGCCTGGACTATTGCAACGCTCTCTACATGGGGCTCCCCTTGAGGTGCACCTGGAGGCTCCAGCTAGTTCAGAATGCGGCCGCGCGGGGGATCCTGGGGGCCTCTAGATACTCCCATGTAACACCTCTCCTGCGCGAGCTGCACTGGCTGCCTGTGGCCTTCCGGGTGCGCTTCAAGGTGTTAGTAACAACCTTTAAAGTGCTCCGTGGCAATGGACCTAGGTATTTGCAAGACCACCTCCTACCAAACACCTCCCTTCGACCAGTCCGCTCCCACAGAGAGGGCCTTCTTAGGGTGCCGTCGGCCAGACAATGCCGGCTGGCGACCCCCAGGGGGAGAGCCTTTTCTGTGGCAGCTCCTGCCCTCTGGAATGACCTACCCCCCGACCTACGTACAGTTGCGGACCTGCGCCTTTTTCGCCGAGCCCTGAAGGCCCATCTATTCCGTGCGGCCGGCCTGGCGTAGTTTGATTGTTTTAGTGGGGGTTTTGTATGGGGTACTTTTAGAGCAGGCCTGTTATTTAATTTGATTTTAGAACAGAAACTTGTGTATATTTATTGTGGTTTTTATTATCGCCTGTTCACCGCCCTGAGTCCCGTAAGGGAGATAGGGCGGTATATAAATTCAATAAATAATAATAATAATAATAATAATAATAATAATAATAATAATAATAATAATAATAATAATAATAATAATAATAATAATAATAATAATAAAAAAGCCATGGGCATATTGTGGTTGTTTTTAAAATCCACCCTTCTTCCCAAGAACATCAAAGTGGCATATATTCCAGCTTTTCCTGATTTGATTTACTCAAATCAGTGGCCCTAAGTGATTATTTTTAAGCTGGGCGAAAAAGACTAGGCTGTGTTTTGCATTTCCCCATTACTGTCATTAAAATGACAAATTCCATTGGCCAAATCCTTCATCTGAAATACACTTAGCTCTCTCTTTCTATCTTATATGAACGAGATCCGCAAGTGAGGCCCTGTCATGCCTCCGTCTGAGCCTGAATCTGCGGAGGAAAATGAACTGGAATGGGTCCCTATGGAGGCTGAGGGAGAGGTGTCTGTGGCTTCAGAGGAAAGTGGGGAAGAGCAGGCCGAGGCAGGCCAGGGCCCTTCAGGATTGGAACAGGAGGAACAGGAGAGGCAGAGTTCAGGCAATGAGCAAGGACCACCCCCATCTGATCCTAGAGCACGGAGAGTGGAGAGAAGGAGGGAACAATGCAGGCAGGCTCAATTACTAGGGAGGAGAGTGTACCGCCCTTCTCCACAAGGAACACCTGGAGATTGAGATTTAAGGAGACGCTGTGGGGAGGGGCATTTGTCGGGAACAAATGCTGATTCCTTGGAGTGTTGTGTATTGCTGCTGATCTGTGACTTCTGTTTGGAAACCTGGAAACTTTGACTATCGGACTGTATTTCAGATTCTCTCTTTTGAAAATTGCTCAGGCAAGCTAGGATTCAAACAGACTCATTAAGTTTATGTTTTCTTCCTTGTTATCTCTATGGCCTTGAGTACTTTCTTATGCTAATCAGACTATATTCGAACCTACTTTCAGCCAGAGTTGACTGAAGGGGTGTGTGTGTATTCTTTTGTTGGAGGCTTGCCAGCAAACGTGGGAGCATTTGGGAAAAATTTGGAGCAATAAAAGAACTGTTTGAATTGCCAGCTGACTGCATTGCCTCTGTGCTGTGCCCTGGGTCATCACAGGCCCCGTAAAGACAATTGTGGGCCCCCCAAGGCCCATGTTCAGAAACTCACCTCGTTGATGCTCTTATTGATCCGGGCCTCCATGTCATAATGCTCCTCATCAATTTTGTCAATTTGTGCATGCAGCTGCTGACATAACTCCTGTAGGAAACAAGGTAGTATACTTTGAAAGCCAAATCAAAGATCAGATTCAAAACTAACAAAGAACAGGGTGTTCCTGAACGAGTGCAAAGTGCATTTGCAAGGCTACTGAGTGATGAGCCATACAACTATTTTTTTAAAGACATCAACCACTTACAGTAAATCAGAATGGTCTAACTGGAGAAAAAAGAAGACAATAATTTCAAAACACTTTTGGAGAAATCTTGGAGATTTAGCAATAGCAATAGCACTTAGACTTATATACCGCTTCACAGTGCTCTACAGCCCTCTCTAAGCGGTTTACAGGGTTAGCCTATTGCCCCCAACAAGATGGGTCCTCATTTCACCGACCTCGGAAGGATGGAAGGCTGAGTCAACCCTGAGCCAGTGAGAATCAAACTGTTGAATTGCTGGCAGCTGGCAGTCAGCAGAAATAGCCTGCAGTACTGCATTCTAACCACTGCGCCACCAGAGCTCTTTAATTTAATTCCATTAATACCCACAATTATATATTTTTTCTCAAAGCTAAGAATCTCTTAGAATAGTCCGAATCGAACAGAAGAATCAGCTGCCCTTCCAGTTGTGTTGTCCTACAAATCCCACCTCCGGTTCATATACCTGGAGTGCAACAGTTTGAAGAAAGCTAATTTTGAGCATAGGCTTACAAGAGAATTTTAACGGTGGATTCTTCTAAAGCTACGTTATCTTTCTATGGAATGTGGATCATGCTGCAAGTGATGGGATGTCCAACTCTTGCTTGAGAACTGCTGGTGCAAAGCAAGTTGAGTAGCAAATGCATAGTGTTGTCCTCAAGGAGCTTATCACCTTCCCTAACATTAAGCCAACATCTAAGATAGTTTACCCTGAGAATCAAAGATACACTTTAGAGTTTTCCTTTCATCTGGCATCTGTCTTTATCTTTCTTCAAACTAGAGACTTTTCACGGGAAGCCCAACACATCTGGAGAGCAACAGTTCAGAGAAGGATGACTTCACTAAACCCAAGAAGCAGATCTTCTCCAATTTGGTCTGCTTTCTCCCTCCTTCATTCTCCCCACTTCTATGCTGACCTGCAGTTCTGTGAAGCCGAATCCTGCCATTTCTAATGGGATGCAGTGGTCGGAGAGAAATCGCTCTTTGTCCTGGGAGCGTTCTTCTTCTTCCTTTTCCATTTCCTTCTTAGCCACTTGGAGCATCAGTGACTGGGTGAAAAGACAATAGTTTGGATCAATGAGCTGGGCTTATATCTTACTTGCAGATATAACGTCAACCTTCAACCCGATGAATATACCAGGCTTAAGCTAGCTTTTCTTTTCCAAGGGACTCTGCAGAAGTATGGATGGACCCCGAGGATGGTGAATGATGCTCATACTAAGCCAAGAATTCTGGGTGTTGAATCACAGATCTGGAGGGCATTTAGGTTGGGCAAGTCCATTTTGTCAAGAGTTCCTCCCTACCAACTATTTGCATCAAGTATGTGTGTGGGTAGGTGTGGTTGTATGGGTGTTCTATTCTCTTGGAATCTGATCTACTGTACCTCTTTTCCACCAGGGTCTATACACTACACGTAGTCCTCGACTTACAACCACAATTGATTCCCCAAACTTCTGTTGCTAAGCAAGACAGTTGTTAAGTGAATTTTGACCCCTTTTACGATCTTTCTTGCCATAGTTGTTAAGTGAATCACTTCAGTTGTTAAGTTAGTAACGCAGTTGTTCAGCGAATCAGTGAATCCTTGACTTTGCTTGTCAGAAGGTCACAACTGTTGAAGTTGCCCGTGTCCAAATTTTGATCATGTGACCACAGGGGTGCTGCAACAGTCATAAGGGTGAAAAAGAGTCACAAGTCACTTTTTTCAGTGCCTTTGTAACTTCAAATGATCATTAAATGAATGGTTGTAAATCAAGGACTACGTGTACTACGTTTTGCCTTCCTATCTCCTAGAAACTTGCCAGATGTGCCCCCAGAGGTGTTTAGTCCCTTGTGTACTTTTCTAACTGTTCTAATACCCAGGAAGTCATTTTTTCCACATCACCTTGAGTTGCAATTTCCGAGAAGCTGATATCTTGCATTTTATCTGTGGTAGAACAAAAAAAGAGAGATTGAGAGACATATTTCACACATGGGAAAGATGGTGTAATGTATTGAGGTGAATTACTTGGAATTGTTGAAAAAACGGTCATAAGACTCTGTCAGTTAAGAGCCAGACTTGCTGTCTACATGCTAATTATCTTGTGTTAAAGTGGGAACTAATACTTGAATCCTATTGGCTGCCACCTAGCTGTTGAGTGTATAAATATGGGTGGAGCTGCAGTTATCCAGGCTTCTGTTTAAACCTTTAATAAAGAGTTGTTTGTTCACTTGCTGCCTTGTCGATGCCTCACAGAACACCAAACATAACAGTGGCGATGAAGGTGGGATGTGCTGCCAAACTCGAAGAGCTGAGTCACTAAGGGGGTAAGCCGAGCGACAACACCTTGGTTGGGGGCCGTGTTCCCCCCCCTCATTCCTGCCAGTACGGAAATGCTGGAGGAAGAGTGCTCCCAGGAACCATCCCTGGAAGCTTAAAAGAAGCCTTGGCAGCACAAGGCATTGCGGGGCCGAAAACAACGGAAACAACTCACCATGGCTAAACTCGGAAAACTCTCAGAATTCGACGTCGCACATCCAGAGAGGTGGAGCTCGTACGTCGCGAGAGTCGAGAACTACTTGAGAGTCAACCAAGTTCGTGAGGACGGTTTGAAGGCCGCAACGCTGCTGTGCGTTTGTGGCCAGACAACGTTCAAAATCGCCGAAAACTTAGTCGCTCCAGCTCTGCTTGAATCTGTTGCTTATTCAGATCTTAAGAAAATGCTCAAAGAACACTTTGAGCCGAAGCTATCAGTCATTGCCTGGAGGCACGCCTTCGAATGAAGAGACCAACGACTGGGCGAATCGGCTGCAGAATTCATAGCTGCTCTTCCTCAAGCGGCTTGACCCTGCGAGTTCAAAGATCTTGAAGAGAGGCTGCGAGACCGCTTAGTGTGCGGGTTAAGAAGCAGGGATCTCCAACAGAAATTGTTCGCTAAAGAGACTATTTCATTTCAAGATGCCCTACGGGAGATCACAGCTGAAGAAGCTGCCGGGGGGGCCGTCAAGGCCTTGCGGCTCTCCAGGAGCACTCCCTGTGTAGAGGCCGTCCACCAGGAGGGCACTGAGAGGGTCAAAGACTCCGAATCGGATCAAGAGGTCAACCGGTTACAGCAGCCACCAGAAAGAAGGCCACAACGCCCAGTTGACAAGGCAGTTCCCTTCTCTCGATGTGCGGGGTGTGGAGGCCGACACAAATGCGTGGACTGCAGGTTCCGCACAGCAACGTGTTGGGCGTGTGGCAAGCAAGGCCACATCGCCACAGTCTGTCAGGGTCGTCGGAGACAGAGTCCACCAGAAGAGTTTCCCCAGAAAGGTACCGGGGCCCCAGGGCAACACAGGGTGGGCTATTGTGCCACTAGGAGGAGCGTACTTAGAACAGGTGCCCATCGCCCTCTTAAGGAAAAACTGCGGCTCAAAGTCAAGCTGCAGGGAGTTCCATGCAACATGGAACTAGATACGGGGTCCGCATTATCCATAATTTCCCAGGGGACTTTCAAACACATTTGCAGTCGCAGCGGCAAAAGAGTTAAGCTCAAGCCGTCGAACCTCGTGTTAACCGATTTCCAAAACTCCCGAGTAACAGTCAAGGGGGAAGCTACACTCAGGGTGCACTTCAAGGGATTTGAGGGCCCCCTGGAAGTCGTAGTAGTTGAGGGCAACTGCACAAGCCTCATTGGGTTTGATTGGTTTGATGCATTGGGAATCAATGTAACTAGAATAAACAGCACACAAGCAGTGGACTTAGCGGCAGTTTGCCGGGAGTTTGCTGACGTTTTTAGCCCTCACTTAGGGAAATATAAGGGTCCTCCCATAGCTCTTCGGCTTGATCCTGCCATAACTCCAATACGGATCAAGCCGCGTAGAGTGCCCTTCGCCCTCAAGCAGAAGATCAATGCAAAGCTGGACAAGCTGGTGCAGCAAGGCATCCTGGAGCCACTTGATAGCAGTCAATGGGAAACCCCCATAGTTACGCCACTTAAGGCCAATGGAGAGGTGCGAATATGTGCAGATTACAAGTGCACTATCAATAGAGCACTCCAACAACACGTATATCCGGTGCCTGTAGTCAGCCACATTTTGGCATCACTACAGGGAGGTCGCATCTTTGCCAAGTAAGATTTGGCTCAAGCCCATCAGCAACTGCTGCTGGATGATGCCATGGCGGAAGCTCAAACCATAGTTACTCACAGAGGAGCTTTCAAGGTTAAGCGCCAACAATTCGGGGTCAGTGTTGCCCCAGGCCTTTTCCAGGGAGTGATGGAGCGCACGGTCAAGGGTATTCCAGATGTGTGCCCATATTTTGATGATGTCCTCATAGCTGGGGAATCAGTCGAAAAATTGGCAGAACGGCTCAAGGCCGTCGTTCAGCGCTTCTGTGAAGCGGGGCTGAAGCTGAAGTGGGAGAAATGTAAGATTGGGGTAGCTTCAACTGAGTTCCTCGGTTTCCGTATAGATGCCCAAGGCATTCATCCTGCTGAATCCAAGCTCAAAGCAATTCAGCAGGCCCCCAGTCCAAAAATCAAAGGGGGAGCTCCAAGCGTTTCTTGGACTGCTCAATTTTTATCATGCCTTCCTACCTCACAAGGCCGCAGTGGCAGAGCCATTACACCGGCTCTTGGACAAACATGCACAGTGGAAGTGGACCAGCGTCCACGATAGGAGCTTCTCAGCAGTCAAATCACTGCTGTCTTCAAATTCAGTTTTGATGCATTTTAACAAAAAGCTGCCTGTCTGCATCACTTGTGATGCATCACCATATGGGGTTGGGGCTGTGTTGAGTCATTTAATGGCTGACGGAAGGCAAATTCCAATAGCCTATTATTCGAGGACCTTGTCCTCTGCAGAGTGTAATTACGCTCAAATAGATAAAGAGGCCTTGGCCATAGTGGCAGGGATCAAGAAGTTGCATGACTATCTATATGGTAGGCCCTTCATAGTCTTCACAGATCACAAGCCACTCCTGGGGTTGTTCACAACGAACAAGCAAACACCCCAGATCATATCTCCTAGGATGTTGAGGTGGTTAATATTCTTGTCAGCGTATAATTATAGTTTGATTCATAAACCAGGTAGAGACATGGGCCACGCAGACGGCCTTAGCAGACTGCCCCTGCCGCAGTTAGAGCCCGACCCCGCTCCAGCCATGCGCATCCTGGCTATTCAGGACCTGCCTGAGTCTCCCCTTAACGCAGGGGACGTGGCTGCAGAGACAGCTTCAGACACGACGCTGAGCCGTGTGCTGAACTGGGTGCTCACAGGATGGCCAGAAAATAGTCCCGGGCCAAATTTTCAGAGTTTCAGCAGGAGAAAGGATGAGTTGTCAGCTCACAGGGGGACAAAGATATTGAGGCTCAGGTACACAGCTGCCAAATTTGCCAGCAATCTAGGCCAGAGATGCCCCATGCCCCTGTCCACCGATGGGAAACCACACATGCCCTCTGGTCCAGGATCCACATCGATTATGCAGGGCCTTTCCAGGGACAACTCTTCTTCATTGTGGTGGACAGTCACTCCAAGTGGTTAGAGGTTGCACCTGTCCCCACTATGACTACTGCCAGGACCATCCAGGAGCTGCGCAGGATTTTTGCCACACACGGGTTACCTGACGTGATTGTCTCTGACAATGGGGCTCAATTTACTGCTTCAGAATTTCAGTCCTTTTTAAGGGCAAATATGATCAGACACGCCACATCAGCCCCTTTTCACCCGGCTTCGAACGGCCAAGCGGAGCGCATGGTCCAAACAATGAAGGAATCCTTAAAGCGGATAGTCACAGGTAACTGGCAACACAGACTGGCAGATTTTCTACTCTGCCAATGTACAACCCCATGCACTTCTATGGGCAGAAGCCCAGCAGAATTAAGATGGGGCCGGCGTTTGATCACAAAGCTGGATCGCCTACATCCAGATAGAGTTGCCTCACAAGCAACACAGCCAAAGGCACCACGGCACTTGCAAGTTGGCTACCCGGTCTGGGTGAGGAACTACAGGCAAGGGGCACTGTGGGTGGTAACTGTGGTTTGTAAGGTGACTGGGCCACTTTCTTACGAAGTGGTCCTGGAAGACGGTTGCGTGCTACGCAGGCACATTGACCAACTGCAGCGGAGGTTAGCAAACCAGCCAATAACTCATGACTCTAGTGACAGTCAAACTCAGGAGCAGCACAATGGCAGTAGTGCATCAGACTCTGCCAGTGACAGTGGAGCTCTTCAACGAGGGGACGAGACTCAAGCGTCTGGTGAGTCAGTCCCAACCACTGATACCACAACCAATGGACAATGCCAGCTGACGGCTCCATTTTCAGGACTGGTGGACTCTGTTCCACCTGTGGACACTGGCTCGGGCCTACCAGGACAGCCCAGCCACAGAGACTCGAATCTACCCGTGATGGATGGGTCTTATAGCCCTGGTCTTCCAAGCCTGGCAGGCGAGCTGACAGACCAGGGGCCTCCAGCAGTTCCGAGGCGTTCGGAATGGGCGAAAAGGCCACCAACGTATTTAAGGGACTATGTTCAACATATGACCTTATGAATTATCTAGGGGAAAGGGGTGTAATGTATTGAGGTGAATTACTTGGAATTGTTGAAAAAAATGGTCATAAGACTGTCAGTTAAGAGCCAGACTTGCTGTCTACATGCTAATTATCTTGTGTTAAAGCGGGAACTAATACTTGAATCCTATTGGCTGCCACCTAGCTGTTGAGTGTATAAACATGGGTTGAGCTGCAGTTATCCAGGCTTCTGTTTAAACCTTTAATAAAGAGTTGTTTGTTCACCTGCTGCCTCGTGGATGCCTCACAGAACACCAAACATAACAGATGGTGCTCAGTTTGGATTTCCTAAAGTTACAGTGATAATTGCTTATCCTGGACATAACATGGGGAGCAGTTTAATAGGAAAGGAGAAAAATAGAACCAGCTGATTTGGTTTAGGCCTGGTTAATGCTCAAGTGACAAAGATCACTTGATCTTAACATCAAGTGACAAATTTTCATTTAGAGCAGAGGTCCCCAACTTTTTGGGCACCAGGGACCAGTTTCATGGAGAAATGTTTTTACGTGAACCGGAGAGTGCGTGGTTTTGTGTGCTGCCTGCATCCCACAGATGGGGCTTTGCTTGTTTGTGCGGACCGGTTGCTGGCATGCTGCGGCCTGGTACCGGTCCACGGACCGGGGGTTGGGAACCCCTGACTTAGAGGAAAGGAGAGATAGGAAATAAAATACAATCTGCTTTGTCCAGTGGGTTTAATTTCTTTCTAAATAAAATAATAGATGGGATTAGTCTAAATCAAGTGTGTCCATCCTTGGCAATTTTAAGGCCTGTGGACTTCAACTCCCAGAATTCCCCAGCCAGCCATGCTGGCTGCGGAATTCTGGGAGTTAGAATAGAATAGAATAACAGAGTTGGAAGGGAGCTTTGAGGCGTTCTAGTCCAACCCCCTGTTGTTCCATTGATAAATTGTTCTGTCAGGAAATTTCTCCTTAGTTCTAGATTGATTCTCTCCTTGATTAGTTTCCATCTGTTGCTTCTTGTTCTGCCTTTAGGCGCTTTGGAGAATAGCTTGACTCCCTCTTCTTTGTGGCAGCCCTGAGATATTGGGAGACTGCTCACCTTGGTGTATTGTTTTCATGCATGATGATAAATTTGCTTTTCTCTCCAAAAACACACAGAGACACACCCATACAGAGACCCAAACACAAGGGGTGTATTGTTTCCATTTCTGCATTTCTTCCCCCCTCTCCCTTCAAACAATGGGTTTCCCCTTTGATCTCCTGAGCCCCCAATCCTTAATCTTGCCCTGGGTATTTCTGCATTTCTCTTTTTCGATTCAACTGGAAAAGACACTGGCACTCACCTTGTCGTGCGGCTCAATGGCGTAGGCCCGGTAATTGGCAGATGATTTTCGGCGTAGGGGAGGCACTGTTGCAGGAGGAGGAGGAGGAGGGGCAGGTTTGGGAGCCACTGGTGCCTTTTTTGTTTCCACAATGGTCTCCTGTTCTTCCTCCTCTATGTATTCCTCCTCTTCCTCTTCCTCTTCCTCTTCCTCATACTGCAGATTTAAATAATGTATTATTTCCAAAATGCTCCCTGCAACCACATTTTAGGACATATAAAGGCCAGCTGCACTTGCTGCTCTTACTCGCCCCCCTCCCAAATTTCAGATTTTGAGAGAGGATATTTATGGAAGTGAGGTACAATGGTACAAACCTGCTCCTGTTCATTTAAGTACTTTGTATTTTAATTGCTGACTTTCACTGGCCTACAGCTGGTCCTCAACCTATGACCACAATTGGGAACAGCTTGCTAAACAAGGTGGTTGTTAAATGACTCATGCCTGATTTTATTATAGCCTTTTTTTGACAGAGTTGTTAAGGGAATGACTGCAGTTGTTAAATGAATTATGTGGTCGTTAAGCAAATCCAGCTTGACTTTGCTTGTTGGAAGCCAGCTGGGAAGGTTGCAAATGGCAATCACATGACCCCTGGGACATTGCAACTGTCATAAATACATGCCAGATGCCAAGTACTTTAATTTTGATCAGGTGACCATGGGGATGCTGCAACTGTTGCAAGTTCAAGGTGCAGTTGTAGGTCACTTTTTTCAGTGTCATTGTCACTTTGAGTGAACCAAACAAATGGTTTGAACTAAACAAATGGTTGCAGGTTGAGGACTGCCAATATTTTCCTGACAAATCCATTTACTTAGAAATACCGAAAGAATGAAAATTAAAAATTGGAAAGACAGATTTATGCTACTGTTTTTAAATGAAAAATTAATAAAAATTTATTAAAAAAAAAAATCGGAAAGACAGAATGCTACCGTAATAACAAGAATGCATAACTTTATTTTCTCAACCTCAGTATGGACTGTGCTTTTTGCCACTAGATGGCGCTTGAGTGAGCGGAGTTTGAATTTTGGATTCTTTATGGAAGATGACAATACTATAACATTTTTCTTGGTTTTCCCAGATTTGTGATTCCTCAGAATGGCTTCTACATTTTTTGCTGTGATCTCATCAGGATGGGCATGTCAATGGACAAAAGAGTGCTTTTGGATACAGTGTGAATTCCTCTTGCTGTCATGTCTCCATAGGCCTACAATGATGCATATTAGAACTACCTTGCCCCATCAATGCTTTCTGTATCAGCAGTGTTTCTAAAGTGAGGCCACCTTAAGCTACGTGGACTTCAACTCCCAGAATTCCCCAGCCAGGAAGAAAAAAGGCTGACTGGGGAATTCTGGGAGTTGAAGGCAACGCAGTCTAAAGTGGTCAAGGTTGAGAAACATTGCTCTACAGCAGTGCTTCTCAATCTCACCAATCTTTAGACCTGTGGACTTCAACACCCAGAATTCCCAGCCTGCATGGTCTACTGCTACCGCTCATAGCAGCTATGCCAGCTAGGAGGGATGGTAATTGAAGATCAACATATCTTGATTGCCAAAGGCATAAATTTCAGATGGCTAATGCCAGAAGGCTTTTTAATAAACTGGAATAATACAAGATATCGACTGGATTCAATATGGAAAGCAGAGGACTTTGAAGTAAGAAATAGAGCAATCTTGGATGAAGGACTGCATCAACAACAAGGAGATAAGCAGATGGGAGAGACGGCCCAAGGAGCAATGGCACAAGCAGAACAACAGAAGGAGAAAGGTGAACAAACAGGTGAAGGAGAAGGAACTGCCAGAGAACAAAGGACTACAAGATCGACTAGACCAAAATCTAAGTAATGAAAGAGGAAATGGAGAAAAAAAAAAGAATTTTTTTCAGTAAACGTAAATGGACTAAACTCCCCATCAAAAAGAAATAAAATTTTTAGGAAACTTCAGAAATTAAACATAGATATAATCTGTTTACAAGAGACACACATAAAAAAACAACATTATAAACTGTTGGAATACCCGAAAATGGGGAAGCTTCATTACACATCAGCACAACAAAAGAAACGAGGGGTGGCTGTATACGTTAAAGAGACAATAGAGTCTAAATTAATATACTCAGATGAAGAAGGAAGAATTGTAATGGTTGAAATGTATTTACATAAAAAACAAATACTATTAGTGGCAATTTATGCCCCAAATGACAATCAAGAACAATTTTATCAAAGATTACACAGGAAACTAATAGAAATGGAATACCAAAATATTTGTTTAATAGGAGACTTTAATGCGATAGTAGATGGAACAATGGATTATAAAAGTAGCAAAACAGGAAAACCCATAAGAAGAAGACTACCCAAGACATTATTTGATATGGCAGAAGAAATTGGAATACAAGATGTCTGGAGAGAAATCAATCCTCAAAACCGACAATATACTTTTTACTCAAATAGCCATAAATCTTGGTCAAGAATTGACATGATTTGGATGACTTCTGAATTAAGGATGGATATACAGGAAATTGAGATAGAAATAGGCACATGGGCAGATCATAACCCTTTAAAAGTGACATGGAAAGGAATACAAAAAAAACCAAGATGGATTTTAAATCAATCTATACTAAAAGATAAAGAATTCATAGAGTTGGCAAAAAGAGAAATGGAATTCTTCTTTAAAGAAAATAAAGAAGAAGATACATCACTACAAAATTTATGGGACACAGCTAAAGCGTATTTTAGAGGTATAGCTATAACGTATATGGCAAAGAAAAATAAACAGAGAAGACAGCAATATTTATCATTAAAAGAAAAATTTAGAAAATTAGAGACAGAATTACAACAAAACCCACAGAAAAAGACTTTGAAAAGAGAAATGGAAATAATAAAACATAAGCTGAATTTGTTGGACTCAGAAAAATTGGCGGAACAAATAAAGAGAGCAAAACAAAATTTCTTCGAAAATGCTAATAAGCCAGGAAGATGGCTAGCTTATAAGCTTAAAAAAACAGAAAGAGAAGAAAATAATACATAATTTAGTAGATGGGAAAGGTTGTTTACAATTTAAAAAGGAAGAAATAAAAAAGATAATTAATGAATATTATAAGGAATTGTATGGTAAAGAGGAGGCTGCAAGAGAGAGAATTGCTCAATACCTAGAAGAAAGTAAATTGCCAAAAATTCCAGAGACATTCAAAACTATGTTAGAAGAAAGAATAACAATGATGGAGATATTAGAGGCTATAAAACGACAAAAAAATGGGAAAACACCAGGCCCAGATGGGCTACCGGCAGAACTTTATAAAAATCTACAAGATACATTAGCGAACCACTGAAAGATGTTTGTAATGGACTATTGTTAGAGGCCAAACTTCCAAATACATGGATAGAAGCAAATATTACTTTGATACCAAAAGAAGATTCAGACTTGACGTATATTAAGAACTATAGACCGATTTCATTACTCAATGTGGATTACAAAATTTTTACTTCAATAATGGCAGAGAGATTGAAAAAATAGTTGAATTTATACATCCAGATCAAAACGGCTTTTTACCGAAGAGACAAATTAAAAACAATTTAAGGACGAGGACCCGGGGTAGGGGCGGGGGGGTAGCGGTCATCATAAGGGAGAGCCTCTGTCCTAGGGAGACCACTGTGCCTCAGATAGACGGGGTGGAGTCCCTCCTTGTGAAATGGGGGCAAGGGGTTCAAGTGGGCTTGCTGATTATATACCTGGCTCCCTGCTATGTAACAGCAGCCCTGCCTGAGCTGGCCAATGTGATAGCCGGGGTGGCGGTTGGGACCCCTAGACTTATGGTCCTGGGGGATTTCAACCTTCCATCGGCGGGTGAGACGTCGGCAGTAGCTCAGGAGTTCTTGGCTTCCATGACGGCCTTGGACTTGACCCAATTAATTCAGGCCCCCACTCACACGGGTGGACACACGCTGGATCTAATTTTTGTCTCTGGCCAGTGGCAGAGTGATCTGACAATAGGGGAGATAGTTG
>NW_015389951.1:32805-35850 GCF_001527695.2 Protobothrops mucrosquamatus
GAGACAAGGGTGTCCACTATCTCCATTATTATTTATCTTTACTTTGGAAGTGTTAAATAGAAGGATAAGACAGGACACAGAAATTAAAGGATTGAAAATAAAAGATGAAACATATAAGTTACAAGCATTTGCTGATGATTTAGTGTTTATCTTGGAAGAACCTTTAGAGATGATTCCTAAACTATGGGGAAAGATAGAAAAGTATGGAGAAATGGCAGGACTAAAAATAAAGAAAAAACTAAAGTAATAGTTAAGAACCTCACAGATAAACAAAAAAGGCAAATACTAGAGAAAACAGAGGTACAAATAGTGAAAAAAGTTAAATATTTAGGTATTCATCTTTCGGCTAAGTGTTCGTCAATGAAAGAAGACAATTATACAAAATTATTGAAGCAAATAAAGCTAGACTTGGAAAGATGGAAAAATCTACAGCTGTCAATATTAGGAAGAATTGCTACAGTAAAAATGAATGTGTTGCCGAAGATTTTATTTCTATTTCAAACGATTCCGATAAAACTTGAGAGAAAATTCTTTCAAGATTTAAATTAATTAATTTTGAACTTTATTTGGCAGGGGAAGAAAGCTAGAATTAAGATGATGCTAAGGAAAATGGAGGTTTTGGGTTGCCGGAATGGACGTTGTATTACCAAGCATCTGTGTTAACATGGGTGAAAGAGTGGATAACACTTAGAAATAAAAGGTTGTTGTATCTAGAGGGACATGATTTACAATTGGGATGGCACGTTTTCTTATGGTATGGGAAAAACAGAGTCCATAAGTACTTTCAAAATCATTTTATAAGAAATGCCTTGTCAACAGTATGGGGAAAAATTAAAGCTAAAATATATCTAAAAATTCCAGGGTGGTTATCAGCGATGGAGGCATTTATACATCCGAACTTGGTGGACTTTGAAAAAATATGGACATATAGAGATATTCTAAATATTGATGGGAAATTAAAATCTAAACAAGAACTGGAAAATCAGGGAAATAACCTGTCCTGGTGGGCACATTTACAGATACAAAGTAGATATGAAAAAGATGTAAAAATGTATGGATTTTATAAGGATCAAACTGTGTTTGATAAGATTTTGTTAATCTCAGATGAGAAATTAATTAAGAAAATGTATAAATTTTTGTTAATTTTGGATATGGAAAGTGAACAAGTGAAAGAAACAATGATAAGATGGGCGAAAAACTTTGGCTATAATATAGAATTAGAAAAATGGCAAATGTTATGGGAGAGAAACTACAAACTAACAATGTCAACTTCATATAAAGAAAATCTGTATAAAATGTTTTATAGATGGCACCTGCCACCAGCAAGATTAGCAAAAATGTTTAAAAATATGTCAGATAGATGTTGGAAATGTAAACATAACATAGGCACGTACTATCACATTTGGTGGACATGTGGCAAGGCTAAGGCCTATTGGAGAAAGATACATATGTGGTTAGAAAAAATATTGGGTGAACAAGTGGATTTTAAACCTGAACTTTTTTTACTAGGTATTATGCCTGAAAAGACTAATAAGCAGAAATTATATTTAATCTTACACATCACCACAGCAGCGAGAATAATTTTTGCACAAACTGGAAGAATGAAGGATTGCCATCAGAAGAAGAAATAATCAGGAAAATATTGGAATGTGCAGAGATGGACAGATTAACAATGAGGTTGAAAGATAAAGAAGATACAGACTATAATCAAACTTGGGACTTATTTTATTGTTGGCTAGAGGAAAGAATGAAGGATTAGGAATTGAACATGTATTAGCATAACTAATTCCAGACAACTCGTTGATTGGAAAAATTAACATATGTTTATGAAAAAAAACCAACCAATAAAATCTTTATAAAAAAAAAAGATCAACATATCTGGGGTCGTCCATGGACAAGCCAAAAAATCCAGATGGTGTTCCTTTTTACATATGTTGTCTGTAAAGGGTGGGGACTAGATTGCACGGACTCAACCACCATTATGACTTTTTAAAGCTGTCTGTGGACATCCCTGAATAGATATCAAATAGGAAAGGCAGGGGGGAAAAAAATTCAAAAGTACTTAAACAGAGATAACCTCTTTTAAGAAATGAAATTATTAAATATGCTAACAGCAAAAACTGTACAGATTGCCACGTATGAAGATGGCTTATTTAATTTTTTTCATAAAGGAACTATTTATAGACTTTAATCTGAAGTGATGCTGGTGACATTTTGTAAAGCTTATCTTAAACTATTTTCTAAGGAGCTAATATCTGGCTAGGCCTGGCAAAGAAGCTTTTGCCAAGTTTATCCTAAGTGATAAGTACTTCGTGGCAAGATTCAAAACCCTGATGTAGGGCACATTTATTTATATATTTATTAGATTTTTTTTTAACCTTTATTACTTTATGGCAGACATGTCAAACACAAGGCCCGGGGGCCGGATGCGGCCCGCGAAGTGGTTTCATGTGGCCTGCGAAGCCATCCTGAAAACAGTGAAGGAACAGCCCCACTGCCTTGGCCCTGGCCCAGGCCAGCCGGGAGCCAATGTACAATTTTGTGGTGGCCATCTATGCTGAAACGCATTCAGTCCTAGTTCCACAAGGCCATCTGGAAACAGCGAGGAACCAGCCCCTGCCGTGTTGGCCCCACCCCCTGGGTGCATGCTGAGCTGCGTTTCTTGCCTGTTTTTCTCCCTCCCTCATCCCAAATATTTTCCTACCACTCTGTACTTAGGAAGGAAAGAAGGAAAGAAGGAAAGGAGAGGGAGGGTCTGAGGGAAGTCCTGCCTTAGTCCTGCCCTGCTGCCCTTTTCACCATCCCCTTGCCCCCTCCTCCTGCCCTATTCTGGGGTCTCCCATCCTATGTTCTGTCCCCGTTCCGACCCACACACCCAAACAGCCAGCCGAGGGTTAAAGACTTCTCCAGACACCACTTCACAGATAAGAAACTTGGCAGCCGCTCCGTAGCTGCCTGCCAAGACCTTTTACTCCAAGCACACAGAAACAAAAACAATACACACAGTTTAAAGCCACAGCAAACTACTTTGCCAGAGATTCAGCT
>NW_015389951.1:36051-65902 GCF_001527695.2 Protobothrops mucrosquamatus
CAGAAACAAAAACAATACACACAGTTTAAAGCCACAGCAAACTACTTTGCCAGAGATTCAGCTTTTGTCCGTCACAGAGGTCCAAATGGCCACCACCACCCTTTTATAGCCTGTGGGGTGTGGTCCAGTGACTCAGCTTAATCTCTGGCACGTCTCTTTTTCTGCTGCGCACGCTTGTCGCTCCTATGCTGGCGTGGATGCAGCCACAACTTCTCTTCCTCATTATCCGACACACCTGGCTCCTGGCCCATCTCAGAACCACCTGGCTCCTGGCCAATCTCAGAACCACCTGGCTCCTGGTCAATCTCTTCTCCGTCGGGAGACACCTGAGGCATTGCCAAAGAGGAGGGTCCTGGAGAGGGAGGCCTGGCCATCTCCTCTCCTTCATGTTCGGAGCCTTCTTCCTCCGATAAGAGGGGCTCACAAGACGGAGCCACAACACTATCCCCCACCGCAGGGCCCTTCCCCCGGGTCTGCCGATCGGGATGCGGTCGGGACGGGAACCAATCGTGAAAGGCCTGTACCAGGTCAGGGGCCTGAACGGAAGAAGCGTCCACCCAGCTGAAATCCTCGGGGCCATATCCCTTCCAGGCGATGAGGTATTGGAAGCGCCCCTTCAGCCAACGGGAGTCCCGGATACTGTCCACCTCGTACGTCGAGGTGTCCTCCTCATCGGCTGCGGCTGGGGGGGCAGGCGTCGTCAGGCGTCGGAGATGGCTCGCTGGGGCCTCAGGGACCAGGAGGGACCGATGGAAAACGGGGTGGATCCGCATGGAGCGTGGTAGGGTCAACCGGTAGGCCACCGGGCTGATGACTGCCTCGACGGGGAAGGGACCGATAAAACGATGGTCCAGTTTCTTCACCAGCCAGTCCGTGGGAAGGTGTTTCGTGGACAGCCACACCCGATCTCCGACTGCCAGCAGTGGTGTTGCCCGTTGGGAGCGGTCGGCGACCCGTTTATAGTCCTCTTTCGCCCGGATCAGCTGCCACCTCACCAGTTGCTGCACCGCCTGCAGCTCCGAGAGGATGTCCTGGGTCTCGGGAACAGGGGAATCCGAGATGGCCAACGGGAAAAGCCATGGATGGTAGCCGACGTTGGCATGGAATGGGGTCATCTGGGTGGAGGTGTGTTGGGAGTTGTTGAAGGCGAACTCCGCCAGGGGAAGGTACTCGGCCCAGTTGTCCTGCCGCTGGTTGATGAAACAGTGGAGGTACTGCTCCAGGATGCCGATGACCTTCTCCGTGCCCCCGTCAGTCTCCGGATGGTGCGACGATGACAGGCACACCTGCACCTCCAGCGCGGCCATTAGGCTTTTCCAGAAGCGGGCCGTGAACTGGGCTCCGCGGTCCGACACCACCCTGTCTGGCAGGCCATGGAGGCGAAAGATGTGCTGCAGGAACAGACGGGCCGTGGTGCGGGCCGAGGGCAGTCCGCGGCACGGGATGAAATGGGCCATCTTGGTGAGCATGTCCACCACCACAAGGACGGTTGTGGCACCCCATGGTCTCTCCGGTGTCGGCAGCGGCTGGAGGAGTCCCGGCGGTGGGCCGGACATGGGTTTGGCCTGTCGGCACGTCGCACAGGACGTCACGTACGCGTGCACATCATGCCGTACCCAAGGCCACCAAAAAGTCCGCGTCACCAAGTGCAAGGTCTTAAAGAGGCCGAAATGCCCCGCCACGGGGTTGTCATGGTTCATGACGAGGGCTCGGAGCGGACTCGTGGGCACGTACAGCCGGCCCCGGTGTTTCAGCAAGTCTTCCTCCAAGGTCCAGGGAGACGCTGGGTCGACGTCCGCTTTCCGTTGCTGTGACCAGTCATCACGGCGCTGCGCTTCCAGCACCCGAGCCCGCAAGTCTGCCGGTTCCTGGACCGCGGCCAAGGATTCTGCTGGCAGCACCGTCCGTGGGGGAAGGGAGTCCTTGGGACAGAAGTATTCCGGCTTGCGGGATAGCGCGTCCGGCCTCTGGTTGAGGTTGCTCGGAATATAGACAACGTGGAAGTTGAACCGGGCGTAAAACAACGACCACCGGATCTGCCACTGGTTCAACTTCCTGGCCGTGGTGAGGTGCTCTAGGTTCCGATGGTCCGTCCGCACCTGCACCTGGTGTCGGGCCCCCTCAAGGTGATGCCGCCAAGCCTCGAACGCGACCTTGATAGCCAGCAACTCCTTTTCCCAGATGGTGTAGTTGCGCTCGGAAGGATTGAGTTTCTGGGAGTAATAAGCGCAGGGAAAAAGAGTGTCGCCATCCGCCGGGGCCTGTAGCAGTACCGCTCCAATCGCCACATTGGACGCATCCGTCTCGACCACGAACGGACGGTGTGGATTGGGATGCCTCAGGACCGGCTCCGTGATGAAGGCCTGCTTGAGGACCTCGAAGGCCTGCTGCTGCGGGGACCCCACTGGAATGGGACCTTCTTCCGAAGGAGTTGGGTCAGCGGCAAGGTCAGGGTGGCGAAGGCCGGGATGAATGTCCGGTAATAGTTGGCGAACCCCAGCAGACGCTGGACGTCTTTCACCCGATGTGGGGGTTCCAAACTGCGCAAGGCCTCCACCTTGCGCGGGTCCATCGCAATGCCCTCGGGGGTGATGATGTGCCCGAGGAACTCTATGGAAGTCTGGAAGAAGTAACATTTCTCCAACTTCGCATAGACTTGGTTCTCCCGCAGGCGCTGCAGGACCTGGCGGACATGCTGGAGGTGGCTCTCCTGGGTCTGGGAATAAATCAAAATATCGTCCAGGTAGATCACCACGAACCGGTCCAACATGTCCCGAAACAAGTCATTCATCAGGTGCTGGAAGACCGCGGGGGCGTTGGTCAACCCGAACGGCATGACGGTGTATTCAAAGTGGCCGTATCGGGTGCCAAACGCCGTCTTCCACTCGTCCCCCTCTCTCACGCGCACCAGATTGTAGGCCCCTCAGAGATCGAGCTTGGTGAAGAGCGAGGCCTCCCGCAACCTCTCCATCAGCTCCGGGATGAGCGGCAGGGGGTAGCGATTCCGCACTGTGATGGCGTTCAAGCGCTGGTAATCACAGCACAGGCGTAAGTCCCCCGTCTTCTTCTTCACAAAGAGGACTGGGGCCGAGAGCGGGGAGGACGAAGGCCGGATGAACCCTCGGGCCAGATTTTTGTCCAGAAAGTCCCGTAGGGCGGCCAATTCGGGCTCCGACATGGAATACAGGCGGCCCGCGGGCAGTGGCGCATTGGGCAGCAGGTCCACCAGGCACTCGTAGGGTCGATGCGGGGGTAATCGGTCCGCCTCCTTTTCGCTGAACACATCGGCGAAGGACGTCAGCTCAGGAGGCAAGGAGACGGCAGGGGTGGAGATGTCCTGGCCGGCACAGGTGTGGCGGTGATGATCGACACACTGCAGGCTCGGAAACGAGATGGCGTTTCTCGACCATGCCACCTGAGGATCATGGGCCCGAAGCCAGGCCATCCCCAGGACCAATGGGAAATGAAGGTCCGCTGTGACGTAAAACTGGATCGCCTCCTCGTGGTTCCCAATGGCGAGGCGCAAGGGCTGAGTAGCAAATTTGATGGGCCCCGCCACGGGTTCCCGCCCATCGATAGTCTCGACCCTCAACGGAGGGTCCACCGGAACCAAGGGAACCTTAAACAGGGCCACAAAGGCCTGGTCCATAAAGTTCGTTGTGGCCCCGGAGTCCACCAGCGCGTGTGCCCGAAGCCCCTCCGACCGATTGGCCAACAACACCCGGGTGTCCAGAATCAGGTGCCGAGGGGGCTCACAGTCCACAGTCGCCGAGTCCGGTGGGGCATGGTCACGTGCCTGGCCCAGGGTGTCCCCTAGGCCAGGCCTGGCCCATTTCCCGGTTGGTCACGCCGAGATTCCGGAACAGGCTTGAGCGCCCCACTCCGCTTCCTGGGACACGAGGCGGCAAAATGTCCAGCCTCGCCACAATAGAGGCACAATCCCCCTTGGCGTCTCCGCATCCGCTCCTGGGCCGTCAGGTGAGGTCTAGCTGCTCCGAGCTCCATGGGCTCCTCAGCCGTTGCCACAAAGCGTGGGGTGGTCCGGGGTACAGTCGGTGCGAAACGCGGGGGTGCCGAAGCTGTTGGTGGTTCCGGAAGGGGCCGCCGAGGCCGTCGCCGTAGCAGGCGGGTGTCGATGCGCAGGCATTGGATCACCAGGGTGTCGAGGGTCAGAGGCACCTCCATCCGCACCAGTTCGTCCTGCAGCTCGTCCGAGAGGCCGTCCTGGAAAGCATCCATCAGCGCCGCCTCATTCCAAGCCGAGTCCTGGCCTAGAAGTCGGAACTCGGCGATATAGTCCTACAGTGCGCGCTTTCCTTGGCGGAGGTCCCTGATGCGCCTCGCTGCTGTCTGAACGCGTAGGGGATCCTCGTACATTACGCGCAGGTGTTGCAAAAAGCCCGGATAGTCCGAGAGTAATGGGCTGTTTTGCAACAACAGGGGCGTGGCCCATCGGGCGGCAGAGCCAGAAAGGTAATAATCACAAATGCCACCCGAGCCCGATCATCCGGAAAATCCTCCGGCCTCATCGCCATAAAGAATTGGCATTGTCCCATGAAGGCCGGGAACAGCTCCGTCTGCCCAGAAAATCTCTATGGCACGTTCACTGGGCATCTTGAACGGGGAGGAGGAGGAGGGGGGGAAGAGCTGCAGGAGCATTCCCCAAAGCAAGTTGAGCCTGTAACTGGGTCACTTGCTGCTGTAGGAGCTGATTTGCATCTATCAGCTGCTGTACCTGCTGCTGCAGCTGTTGGTCCATCGTGGGTTAACGATGGAGTATGTTCGGGGTGACGGACAAGATGTTCTGTCCCCGTTCCGACCCACACACCCAAACAGCCAGCCGAGGGTTAAAGACTTCTCCAGACACCACTTCACAGATAAGAAACTTGGCAGCCGCTCCGTAGCTGCCTGCCAAGACCTTTTACTCCAAGCACACAGAAACAAAAACAATACACACAGTTTAAAGCCACAGCAAACTACTTTGCCAGAGATTCAGCTTTTGTCCGTCACAGAGGTCCAAATGGCCACCACCACCCTTTTATAGCCTGTGGGGTGTGGTCCAGTGACTCAGCTTAATCTCTGGCACGTCTCTTTTTCTGCTGCACACGCTTGTCGCTCCTACGCTGGCGTGGATGCAGCCACAACTTCTCTTCCTCATTATCCGACACACCTGGCTCCTGGCCCATCTCAGAAACACCTGGTTCCTGGCCAATCTCAGAACCACCTGGCTCCTGGTCAATCTCTTCTCCGTCGGGAGACACCTGAGGCATTGCCAAAGAGGAGGGTCCTGGAGAGGGAGGCCTGGCCATCTCCTCTCCTTCATGTTCAGAGCCTTCTTCCTCCGATAAGAGGGGATCACAAGACGGAGCCACAACATCCTATTGCTAAGGAAGCTTTGGATACAAAGCCAGGTCTCCTCCCATGGAGAGGGAATAGGCGTCCCTCTGACTTTGCCCTCGTACCCATCATGAGCAACCTGGCTAAGGAGAGCAAGCACAGCAGCAGCAGCCTTGAGGAGGAGGTAAGTGCAGCTGGGCGCCCCCTTGGGGAAGTGGGTCTGGGCTTGGTGCTGCAGGTGCTCGAGGGCCAGGCTGGGTGTTTGACCTCTGCTGCCCAGGGCTCTGGGCAGCCTGCGCCACCATCCAGCCTCCCCCTGCATGGCCTGAGAGAAACAGTGAGGTTCCTCCAGTGGACCATGCCTTGGCACTTGCCCTGGTCCCACCCCCTTCTGCCAGAGACCCTCAGATCTGTCCCACTCCTGCCCAGGCCCCCACAGGCACCCTTGACACGAACGATGTAGAGCTGGTCACGCCCACCCAGTAGGCCACACCCACTCAGTCCATGACCACCCAATAGGCCGCACCCACGCTGGCCACATCCACCCGGCGCCCCGAGGGCAACGGCAATGCTGATGCGGCCCTCAATGAAATTGAGTTTGACACCCCTGCTTTATGGGTAATACAACAGAAATAACCCTTCCTTCTCCTCTTTTCACCACAAGAACAATCCTATGAGGTGAGTTGGGCTGAGAGAAAATGACTGGCCCAAAGTCATCTCAGGACTAGAACTCACAGTCTCCTGGTGATTGGCCCAAAGTCACCGAGCTGGCTGTCATGCTTAAGGTGGGACTAGAATCCACAGTCTCCTGGTGATTGGCCCAAAGTCAACCAGCCAGCTTTCATGCTTAAGGCAGGACTAGAATTCACAGTCTCCTGGCTCCTAACCTAGTGTAAATAACAGAATAACAGAGTTGGAAGGGACCTTGGAGGTCTTCTAGCCCAACCCATTGCTCAAGCAGGAAACCCTATACCGTTTCAGAGAAATGGTTGTCCAATCTCTTCTTAAAAACCTCCAGTGTTGCACCCACCACTTCTTGAGGCAAGCCACTTCACTGATTAATTGTTCTAAATGTCAGGACATTTCTCCTTAGTTCTAGGTTGCTTCTCTCCTTGATTAATTTCCACCCATTGCTTCTTAAGCACTAGACCAAACTGGCTTTCTGCAGTACTTTTCAGAAAGCATACTGTATAATTGTGAAGTTGTAGGTATTTACTTGCCTGCAATGACAGAACAACCTCAGTACTAGAGTAACATTTCCCTGGATAATTTACTTTCTATTCAACTCACGTGAAGTGAACATCTTGACAATTTCTCCCAATTTATTAAAGCTCTTTGAAAGAAGAGAGAAAGATGCCTGTATAAAATAAAGGACACTGTTTCTTTCCCATAAGGTCTGGCGAAGTTGCTTCATTTGTACTTACGGTGATCTCTTCCCTGCGGAAAAACAGGAAGATACAAATCAGACTGAATAATTCCTTGTTTTGTCCGTTTGCTCCCCCATCCCCCAGGACCCTAAGCTGCTTCCTAGCTTTCCCCCTGCTATTAGCATTTTAGTAGGATTATTTTTTAATCTAAGGAGTCTTGTCTGCCAGCTCAAAGGACAGGAGTCCCATCCTGGAGATCCTGAACCCCCATGTCTTGCTCAGTGAACTCTGCCAGGATGCACCCCGTACCCCTTCCCTCTGGTATGTAATGTGCAGTAACTCCCACTAACATGCCTTTTAAAAGACAAAACTACTCACTCTTCTGCCATCTTGAGAAAGCAAACTTCAGGTCCACTGGAATGAGAAGAGAACAAGAGAATAAGAGAAATACATCATTCATATCCTTTTCCCTATTTCTATCATCTCTAGCTCTCTATCATTTCTATCATCTTGAATATATAAGCATACATGTGTACACTGTAATATATAATAATATGCATCTACAATATCTATCCTATCGGAAGCCAATATGGTGTCGTGGTTGAGGCACCAGGCTACAAACTGGGAGACCAGGAGTTCTTGCTCTGCCTTAGGCACAAAGCCAGTTGGGTGATCTTGAGCCAGTTACTTTCTAACAACCCTACGAAAGAAGCAATGGTAGTCCTTGACTTATGACCACAATTGAGCCCAAAATTTCTATTGTTGAGTGAGATATTTGTTAAGTGACTTTTGCCCCATTTTATGACCTTTCTTGCCTCAGTTGTTAAGTGAATCCTTGCAGTTGATAAGTTAGTAACATGACTGTTAAGTGAATCTGGCTTCCCCAGGGCTTTTTTTCTCATAGAACGCCCAGAACTGAGTTCTGGCACCTTTTTTGGATGGAACCTTGTAGGGTAGGCAAGGCGGGTTGCATAATGTGTGTGAGTTCCGGCACCTTTTTTTTTTAGAAAAAAAGCACTGGGCTTCCCCATAGACTTTGCTTGTCAGATGGTCGCAAAAGGGGATCACGTGACTTTGGGACACATGACTTTGGTCATAAATATGAGCCAGTTGCCAAGCATCTGAATTTGATCATGGGGATGCTGGAAAGGTCGTAACTGTGAAAAACGTTCATAAGTCACTTTTTTCAGTGCCTTTGTAACTTTGAACAGTCACTAAATGAACTGCTGTAAATTGAGGACTACCTGTACTGAAAAAAAACTTGCTGAGAAAACTGCAGGGATTTTTTCTAGGCCAGGGGTGGGGAACCTTGGCTCTTTTATGACTTGTGGACTTCAACTCCCAGAATTCCTCAGTCCACAAGTCATAAAAGAGCCAAGGTTCCCCACCCCTGCTCTAGGCAGTCTCCAAGAATCAGACAAGATTGAAAGGAAGAAAAAAAATCTATCCTGTGTCTTTCTCTCTATCTTTCTTTCTTTCTTTCTTTCTTTCTTTCTTTCTTTCTTTCTTTCTTTCTTTCTTTCTTTCTTTCTTTCTTTCTTTCTTTCTTTCTTCCTTCCTTCCTTCCTTCCTTCCTTCCTTCCTTCCTTCCTCTGTCTTCCTTCCTCTGTCTTCCCCTTCTTTTTCCCTTTCTTCTCTCTTCCTCTCATCTATCTACAGATAGACCTCGACTTACAACAGTTCATTTAGTGACCGTTTGAAGTTACTACAGCACTGAAAAAAGTGACTTATGACTGTTTTTCACGCTTATGTCCATTGCAGCATCCCCAGGGTCACGTGATCAAAACTCAGCCGCTTGGCAGTTGACTCATATTTATGACAGTTGCTGTGTCCAAAGGTCACATCATCCCCTCTCGTGACCTGACAAGCAAAGTCAATGGGGAAGCCAGATTTATTTAACAACTGTATTACTAACTTAACAATTGCAGTGATTCACTTAACCACTGTGGCAAGAAAGGTCATAAAATGGGGCAAAACTCACTTGACAAATGTTTCACTTAACAACCAAAATTTTGGGCTCTACTGTGGTCATAAGTCGAGGACTACCTATACTTTTCCATTAGAGGCCAAAAGCTTCTTTCTAATATTAGGGTCTTACAAAGCACCAATAACACCAGTCACGTTTATCCTCCGTGACTCTTCTTGGATGTCCTGGTTACCTCAGAAATGTTTGCCCTTTGTGGGTAAACTCTATCGTTTTGATGTCATTTCAGGCTATTAGGATCATAATCCCGAATGTCACACCTGTAACTGCCAATTGGGAATCTCGGTTGGAAGGCAATCCACTTTTGATGTTTTGCACTACTTTTGCAGGTCTGTGGTATGTGAAATACAGATTTGAAGTAATTTATCTTGCTGTTTTACCTCCCCTCCTGCCCTCATCCTCCAAAAGACTGGTAGAGCAGCTTACATAAAAGCAGGTGTGTGAAGGTTGTCTTTTAAATCTTTTGTTATCCCCTTTCAAAGCAAGCCTCTTCTTCAATGTATTTTGATGTGTATCTCTATATGTGTGTATGCAGGCATGGGTACCCTGGTTGCATTGCTACAATATGCTCACCCAGAAGTAAACAAAACGAATTTCAGCTTAAGATGATAGGTGAATTCAGCCATGAGATAATCTTACATCAGCAGGAATCTCCCCACCAGACTACCTCACAGGGTTGTTTTGCATAGGTCAAAGTAATGATGTTATGTGATTATACACGAATAAATAAATATTTAAATTGAAGTGGCCACTGGAAATTTCTCACAAAAACATTGCTATTGATTATTTAGTATGCATTCGTTTTTTCTTAGAGGATCACACATCACAATATGGCTTATTTTATAACGTCTGAGCTGTTCAGTATTTAAAGAGTTGTACATACCATAAACACACTACAAAAATTAGCGAATTCACCTCCATTGGACCATATTTCCTGCACGTCTGCTAAAAATGTTTTAAGGCGGGGTCTCCAAATGTGGCAACTTTAAGACTTGTGGGCTTCAACTCCCAGAATTCCCCAGCTGGGGAATTCTGGGAGTTGAAGTCCACAAGTCTTAAAGTTGCTACATTTGGAGACCCCTGTTTTAAGGGGATATTTAATGTGTGGTGAGAATCAATTTATGCCGACCTAACCTATTATGGCCTGGAACTTTAACAGAACACTGGATCACCCCACATCATAACACAAAAGAGCAAAAGCAAAGTTGCTCTGGCTATAATCAAGAGATTAACTCTCTTGACAACCTCTTGATGTTGCTTTCCAAGTTCAGATCTCGCTTCTCACTCGGGCCCATCAGCAGCCAAGCGTTGGCCTTTCTGGATACTCGCATTTGCCCAGACCTTGTATGTGACATCCTGTTATTGCTTGAGTAATTTGGGCTGCTAAATTTGTGCCATCTTATCGCTTCAAAAATGGGGCCAGGTCGTTCCACAGGGAAGAGGCTGTGAGTTTTGCAGGCGAAGCACATGCTCCAAAACCAGCAGCAGATGGACGGCTGCTTGTTCACTCAACTTGATATGGCGTGTGTGTGCGTGTGTGCAGCCATGCAACAATTTCTAGGGAAAGCTGGATTGAGGCTAAATTCCCAACTCTATTAGTTTAAATCAAGGCTTTTAAAATAAGATGTTCCCCCCAGCCCCCAAAGATGATAGTCAGAAGCTGGGGAAGGGGAAGGGGTATGGGCAGAAATTGCTCCGGTGGAAAACAAAAATACAAAGGCTGCGTGTTCAGCCCCCTCTTCTTTGGAGCACTGCAAAGGGATGGTTTTATTCTTAGCATGAGGTGTGAAACGAATCCTTCAGCACTCTAGTGAGAGACATCTGCTGTGAGGCTCAGAAATAAAGCCGGAGGGGCCCTGCCCAGCACTGCTAAGCTCTCTCAAAGCTTTGTTATCTCTCTCTTATTCTCTGGCTGATAAAAAGAACAGCACTGCCAGTGCTTGTTTGGACTGAGCCCATTTGATTCAATGGTTAAGATGAGGAGTGGGGGAACCAGGGTTCTAGTCCTATTTTAAGAATAGAATAGAATAGAATAGAATAGAATAGAATAGAATAGAATAGAATAGAATAGAATAGAATAGAATAGAATAGAAGGGATCTTGGAGGACTTCTAGTCCACCCCACCCCCGCTCAAGCAGGAGAATCTGTATCATCTTAGACAAGTGACTGTCCAGTCTCTTCTTAAAAACCTCCAGTGATGGAGCACCCATGATTTCCTGAAGGCAAGCTGTTCCACTGGTTAATTGTCCCCACTGTTAGGAAGTTTCTCCTTAATTCCAGGTTGCTTCTCTGTTTGATCGGTTTCCAAACATTGCTTCTTGTCCTGCTTGACTCCCTCTTCTTTGTGGCAACCCCTGAGATATTGGAACACTGCTATCATATCACCCCTAGTCGTTCTCTTCATTAAACTAGACATACCCAATTCCAGCAACCGTTCTTTATATATGGAATGGAAACCAGCTGGCCAGTCACTCTCTCTCAACCCTAGGAAGAAGGCAACAGCAAGACGCCTCTCTTGCCAAGAAAATGCATGGACTTGTCAATGTGCAAGTAGTCCTCCGCTTACCACATTTCATTTAGTGACCGTTCAAAGTTACAACAGCACTGAAAAAAAAATCCAATACACTGATGAGGATCAGGAACCCCCCACCCCACTGTGCACTCCAAGATAATTTTTTCATAGCCAGACTAAAAAATGATGCCCCTTCCCCATAGTGATATTCCTTATTGACTTGAAGGGGTCTCAGTGTGGCTGGTTAATAAGGGAACAAGGCATACCTGTTAAGTCCGGAGAATAATGGCGCTTGAGACGAAGCATTTCTAACAAGTCTTTATTCTCTGCTTCCATTCTACGAACAACCCGAGCAGAGGCACGCAGGCCTCTATTTATACCTTCTAATCCCCGGGCAAGTTCAACCAATCATGAGGCGGTCTTTTCCCGCCTTGCGCATGCGCACAAGGCCGGCGCCACTCAGTCTGGTCCCGGGCAGCTTCTGCAAATGCCCGGGACTCTTGCAACGTCCCGAGCCTGCTTTTGCAGGCTCAGGACACAACAATACCCATCAATATAAAAGGCAGAAGGAACGAAGAAGCAGCGATTAAAGGACAGCAGCAACAAAAATATCTCCCCACAGCCTTTAAAATTCAGGATTAAGATTTGAGGAAATTAAATTGTCATTCTACAATAATAGGGTTAACTCTGGTTAGATCGGGGGGGGGCATTTATTTCATTCATTTCAAATATTCTGTCTACATATGGACAAGGTGTGGGGGGAAAACACCTCTTGCATGCTTCATGAAAGCTGCTCTGATCTATAGAATAGAATAGAATAGAATAGAATAGAATAGAATAGAATAGAATAGAATAGAATAGAATAGAATAGAATAGCAAACTTGGAAGGCACCTTGGAGGTCTTTTAGTCCACCCCCCTACTCGGGCAGGAAACCCTATACCATTTCAGACAAATGGTTGTCCAATCTCTTGTTAAAAACTTCCAGTGTTGGAGCATTCACAACTTCTGGAGGCAAATTGTTCCATTGATTAATTGCTCTAACTGTCAGGAAATTTCTCCTTAGTTCTAGGTTGCTTTTCTCCTTGATTAGTTTTCATCCATTGCTTCTTGTCCTGCACTCAGGTGCTTTTGAGAATAGTCTGACTCCCACTTCTTTGTGGCAGCCCCTGAGATATTGGAACACTGCTATTATGTCCCCCCTACTCCTTCTTTTCATTAAACTAGACATATCGAATTCCAATAACCGTTCTTTATATGTTTTAGCCTCCAGTCCCCTCATCATCTTTGCTGCTCTTCCGATGGATCAAGAAAGGTCAAAGCATAAGAATGTAACAAACTACTGTACTGCTTGTTTCCTCATTATCTATTTTTTCAACTGAGGAAAGGATAACTTAGGTAACCGAAAAATCCCCCTCCGCTTCCCCAAAGCAAACAGAATTTACCTGGAGAGCAGGCAGCCAGCAAAGGAACCGTTTCCCGGTGAAGTGTGGGCATCAAAATGGCTGGTGGTTTTTTATAAAGAGAGCTGTCGAGCATCAGCCAAACCTTTTAGGGAAGAAGGAGAGAGGAATGCATTTCTCTGATAAGAATGGCCCTGATATGCCTAAGAGAAGGATGGAAAGGGCGGGCGACTGACTTAGGTTGACAGAGCCCCAAATAGAAAGGCTGGTATTGGCTAATTGCTGTCCCTCTAATTCCAAACCTCTCCTGTATCCCATCTAAAGCAAGGAGATCACAACAGTTCATTTAATGATCGATCAAAGTTACAACAGCACTGAAAAAATGACATGGCGTTTTTCACACTTAGGACCGTTGCAACATCCCCTTGGTCACGTGATCAAAATTTGGATGCTTTACAATTGGTTCATATTTATGACGGTCGCAGCGTCCTGGAGTCACGAGAACACCTTTTGCGATCTTCTGCCAAGCAAAGTCAATAGGGAAAACAGAATCACTTAACAACCGTGTTACTAATGCAGCGATTCACTTAACAACAGTGGCAAGAAAGGTTGTAAAATGGGGCAAAACTCACTTGACAAATGTTTCACTTAGCAACAGAAATTGTGGCTGTAAGACGAGGATTACCTGTACATTCCAACTCCGGTTCCAAGTTTGCCCATGACTTGCAGAAGCAATTGAGGGGAGTAAGATTAAGTCCAAAATGTGATCTTGTAAAACCTGTTTATTAAAATGTTCTACACTTGGAGTGGCCAGGCACACCTGTACAAGCATAAGTCTCTGTGTTACTCATGGCCACTGTGTCCCAAAGACACCGGTGTCCGTGGCACTTTATAAGAGATGCATACAAGAGTGTGAGCAAGTATTGAGGAGCAATCAACTATTCCCAACTTCTCCTCTGGATGTGCCAGGATTAAAACTTTCTGGATTCCCAGCCAGCATGTCCAATTATATTCTCATCTTAGCTGGGAATTTTAGGAGTTGTAGTCAGCAATACCTGTAAGAAGGTGGGCATCGTCCAAGTCAAGACGTTAGCCACAACTATGCAATTGAAGCGCTGCCTCTGATTTTGGCTGTCATCTTGACCCAAAGGTGCTTTTTCAAGAGGCAAATGGACTTCCTTGTTTTTCTCTGAAGATGTTTCGCTTCTCATCCAAGGAGCTTCTTCAGCTCTGACTGGACGGTGGGGAATGGAAGGATTTATATTCCTTGCGGACAGCTGGTCATTTGCATTCATTTAGAGAATCTTTGAGGCCACTTGGAGCTGAAGAAGCTTCTTCTCATCCAGTCAGAGCTTCTTGGATGAGAAGCGAAATATCTTCAAAGAAAAAACAAGGAAGTCCAGTTGCCTCTTGAAAAATCACTTTGGGACAACCATGACCTGGGTGACTGAAAATCTCCATAGACTCTGCCATCTTGTCTTTTTTTGAGTCATCCTTGCTGATACCCTGGCTGTAACCTTAATCCTTCTGGAGCCTTCCAGGCTGGGGAAGGTGTAGAACTTTCCCTTATCTGAATATGAACTACAATGCTGAAATTAAGGCGGATGATTTTCAGAGTGTCTGAAGACGGGGTTGAGTAGATTCATAGTCTGTTTTAGCAGTTGCTGCTGTGCTGTGTCTGATATTGCTACCTAGGGAACTGCCACTGCATTTGCCTGCTTCAAATAGTAACATGCTATGCTGGAAAAAGAGAGCAATCAATTCCTAGAGTTGATGTAATTTTTTTTTGTCTAGAATGGATCTGCAATTGGATAGACTGATGTTACAATCTCCCCAAAGTTTTCTGAGCCAAATTAAGTGCCAGCCTAAATTATCTGTCAGGATTACTGGGAAGGAAAAACTTCAGAGGATACACAGCTTGTCCTGAGCCACTTGGGTGAAAGAGCAAGACAAAGCTGTAATTAACAACAGGCCAGGAAAAGTGACCCTTCTGTGTCATCACAACACAGCTCTTAATATTCATTGATTCACAGGTGCGGTTCTTAAGACTGCAGTCGGCCCAGAATAGTCTGGATATTTTACATTGCTTTTTACATCAAAAGCAAGACACCAACAAAGACATCAGAGCAGCATTTCAGAAAGATTGCTGATTTCAAGGAATCCTCTCCCATTCTTATCAGTTTGCCAGGTTCTGGAGAAAAGTGTTAGGTTAAACAATGTTCCCTTGAGGCTGATGAGACCTCATTGTCCCTCTCTGTGAAATAGACATGCTTTACAGCTTTACCCTACAAAGGAGTACGGGGATTAGAAGTAGCAGGCAAACCATCTTTATGAGAAATTTTCATTGTTATCTTCCGCTGCTGGTTTTCCTATGGAGGAAGTCAGAGGCAACCGTGCATTTGAAAACCACTGCCTTGAAATATTTAGGGAAGAGGGAGACATTTTTTTCCCTGCATTACTGGGAAACAGGCTTGGCTGGTTGTATGAAGTGGCCTTGAGAACAGGATTAAGTTGTTGGGTGAAGATAACCCACTGATGTTGATGTACTAAAAGAACAGTCTACCATGTCTAGGGGCAAGAAGCAAGTTACATATGAGTGCATATAACATTCTTCCGTGCATCTGATAGATAAGACCAGTATTGCTCAACCATGTCCACTTTCAGATGTGTGAACTTCAACTCTCGGAAGAGAATTCTGGGAGTTGAAGTCCACTCATCTGAAAGCTGATAGGGTTGTGAAACATTAGATAAGATTGTTTCAGAAACATGCATTCTCCTTCTCTTGATCTGACAATCGAGACACTGATCAACAAACATGGCAATTTTCAACAAGAATCTATTTTATTAAAGGACCATTAAAAATTAATGTATAATAAAACGGTAGACTCAGGGACCAGGGACTGCCATCTCTGGTGGCATTATCTCATGGGGGTTATCTCCAACCTCCTGGTCTCCAAGTTGAAACAAAGAAAAAGGTTTTGTCAACGCTGCTAATATTGAATATTCTTGCTTTGACAATATATGCAGAACTGTCTGGTATTTTTAGAGTTAAATCAGGTGACAGCGAAAGGGGAGGAGAATATAAGGAAAGCCCGGGAAAAAGAAACGTAAGTGAATCTTTGCCCTCCAAGTTAATTGGAAGATGTGAATCATGACCCCAAAATAGGGGAGGGGAAATGCCTGGAATGTTATGTGCAAAGGAAGGGAAATTCAGATCTTAGCATTCCACCATGCCGTGCTGACACTCTGTAATACTAATAAAGGCTTTTTAGGTTAAAAAAATGCCTGAAAGTTCTTTGAAGTGTTTCGTTAATCAGACACATGACATCATGCTAAGATCTCAATCCTTTTCAAACGACCTGGGGTCCTGAACTCTGTCCACTGCCTCTAAGCTTGAGAGGAGCTGGTAAAGATTCAGGGGAAAAAATCTATCATGAGGAAAGGGAGTTTACTTGAAGACAGCATGCTGTGGGAAGATGAATTTTGGCAGACAAATACAAATCAGTGGAACGGCAGCCAGCCAGCTGAGGAAGAAAGAATTTGGCAGATCGCCCAGCCGAGAGCAAAGACTTCAAAAGCAGAATGCAGAGATAACGAAGTTTTAGGTGAGTCGCTGGAAAGATTTCAAAACCCAGAAGTGAAAAGCAGAACTCAATTCCTGGAGAGAGGAGCCTATACCCCTCCCATGGCCCAGCAGAAAACCTGTCAGATCCTGTCTTCCCTTGCCAGGGACCCCAACCCTGAAGAGAGGGGGAATTCCAGTCTGAGGCATCTGCAGCAATGGGTAGATGGGGTTCCCCAGCAGATGAATGATCAGCAGCAGCTGAGCATACCACAACTAATAGAGGCCTTGCAGCAGCTTGGGGTGGTGCAAAAGCCAGGAGAGCGACAGCCGGAGGGCCCGCAGATGAGGAAGGCCCAGCAACAAACCCCACTCATCCATCAGCCATTGAGAGGCCTACAGCAGCAGGGGGCACCACCAGCCCCTGCTGGCCAGCAGCAGAGAGCTCAGCAGCCAGTGGATCAGCAGGCAGGATGGGGCCAACAGCCCCAGTGGGGGCCGCAACAGCCTGTATTGGCACCACCTTTCAGAGCAACCTTCGATGGGGACCAAGAGAAGCTGATTTTTTTTCTGAACCAAGTGCGTTCTCACTTGAATCGCTGGGCCTATCTCTACTTGGAACCAGGTGCCATGGTCGATGTCATTGCGTCCAACCTAGAGGGAGAAGCATCTGAATGGCTGAACAATCTATACAGTGAGCAAGCCACCAAACTGGGAAATCCCCACCTTTTCCTCCTAGGACTGAGAGAAAGATTTGAGGACCCATCCATAGGCCTCAAAGCAGAACAAATCCACAAAATAAAACAAGCCGGCAGGCCTGCCCTGGAGTTCGTGCGAGAGTTCCGCAAGATAGCAGGCCGAATAGAGGGGTGGCCCAAACAATCCCTGATTCAATACTTCGTCGAGGGATTAGACGATCACCTCTCTCAGGCCTGCATCTATTGAGAAGTGCCTGATCGGCTACAGGAGTGGTACCAGACAGCAGTGAAGGTAGATGTTAAGCTCTCTCGCTATAAGAAGCCTCCCCCACACAAACCCGAGCAGCAACCAGAGCTACCAGGACAGCAATCACCCCCACGAAAGCCTTCAACTACTGCAATGGCTGAGAGACCCAGGCCACCTACACGCCCTTCCTTTAAGTGTTTCCGGTATGGACAAGAAGGACATCGAGCGGCCACCTGTCCAGTCCCCTACCCCCGACTGCAGAGCAGGCCAGAACCAGCAATGAGAAAGAAACCTGCTCAGCGGCTAACGAGAGAAAAATCCAACCGGCTCACGCAGGAACCGGTCGCCCAGATTACACCCCCCAAACAGGAGGACGCCGGGACTCCAGGTGGACCCGCCCCTGCTCTACCCTCCTTTGACAGCGACGATGAAGGAGAGAACGACCCGATGGTGAGTCGACAAATCCCACCTTTTTCACTGGCCGCCAAACTTATAATCCCTAAGTCTGGGGCACAAATGGACTTAAACGTGCTAATTGATTCTGGATGCACCCGCTGCATTATTAGTCTGCCGTTTGCCATGAAAATGGGCATACGGGCAAAACAACTTTCCAAACCGGTGAGGTTTGAGCAAGCCGATGGCTCCCTGATGGGAGGGACTCTTGTCACACAATTAACCGAGCCCTTACGCCTAGAAATAGGTGCACACTGGGAGTTTATTCGCTTCCTGGTGGCTCCAAAAATGACTGAGGCGGTGATCCTAGGGCTAGCCTGGTTAGACAAATGGAAGCCGTTTATTTGGTGGGAGAAAGGAATGAGAACTGTGAGACTACCTATAGGGCCTAATCCCCCCATTGATTCAACAGATGTTGCAGGGCATCTTAGGCCACCCAATGAGCGAGCGCACATGGCCGCCTCACTGCCTCCAGGCGAACCAGTCATCCCCAATGAATACTGGGACCTGGCGGAGGCATTTAGTGAAAAAGAATGGGATGCCCTACCCCCTCACAGACCCAATGACTGCTCCATCGAACTGGTGCCAGGAGCCAAACTCCCACGACCGAGAATGTATGCCATGTCCCCCCTCGAAATGGAGGAGATGCAGCGATACATGAACAAAAACCTAGCAAGGGGGTTTATCGAACGGGCCAAATCTACCGTGGGAGCCCCTGTATTGTTCAAAGAGAAAAAAGATGGGTCTCTTCGTCTCTGTGTAGACTATAAGGGTCTCAACGCTGTGAGTGTGGAAAATAAATACCCCCTCCCCCTCCTAAAGGATTTATTAACCCATCTGGCTAAGGGGAGTGTCTTCACTAAATTAGACCTAAGAGAGGCATATTACCGAGTGAGAATAAAAGAGGGAGATGAGTGGAAAACTGCCTTCAACTGTCCTATGGGGAGCTATCAGTTCAAAGTCATGCCATTTGGACTACAGGGGGCCCCAGCCGTATTTATGCAGTTGATTAATGAGGTCCTACATGATCACTTGTACAAAGGGGTTTTGGTGTATCTTGATGATATCCTGATATACAGCACGTGTTATGGTTCCGGCTAATGAAACACTTCAAAGAACTTCCAGGCATTGATTTTCCTAAAAGTAATTTATTGTTACAAAATGTCGGCACAGGCACAACAAAGTTGATGCTAAGGTCTGAAATTCATTTCCTCTGAGCAGTTAAATTGTCAGCATGTTCCCTCCCTAAATTAGCTGTCATATATCACATTATCCAATTAATGTGAAGGTCAAAGGTTTTCTTCCTCTTTCTTTCCCGGCCTTTCCCCCCCACTCTCTTCTGCTCTGCATTAACCCTAAAAATACCAGACAGTTCTGCATATTGTCAAAGCAAGAATATACAGTATTTGCAGCGTTGACATCCGGCCCCCCTTACAAGAAAGACAGATCCTGTAAAGTAAACAAAAGCATATGTTAAGGGTTATCCTTCGGTTTGTTGGGGCGTTTCATATGAATCCTTTTGACCAATCTGTCAGCTTTCACTTCACTGGATTTCACCCAGGTGGCTTCAGATAACGGGTATCCCTTCCATTGTATTAGGTACTGCAATCTCCCTTTAAAAATTCTAGAGTCAAGAATACGTTTTACTTCATAGTGGGTCTGTCCCGCAACTACGAGGGGCCCAGGTGCCTTCTTCGGAGGAGGTCTTAAAGTGGAGCCCCGATAAGGCTTCAACAAGCTACAGTGGAAAACTGGGTGAATTTTCCCTAAAAGTCTAGGGAGTTTTAGTTCTACCGGGTTGATGATCCTTACTATGGGGAAAGGCCCTAAGAATTTTGGTCCCAATTTCTTGCTGGGCAATTTGAGGCGTAGATATTTAGTTGACAAATAAACCTTTTCCCCAACTTGGAATGTTCTTTGGGGAGCCCTCTTTTTATCAGCCTGGTTTTTATAGGTTTCAAAAGTCTTTTTTAAAGCAGTTTTTGTGTTTCTCCAAACTTTTTCCCACCCTCTCACCCATTAGTCAAGTGTCTGGGAAGTGGAGGGCAACTGGGGATATTCAGGTATTGGGCTGAACTCTTTTCCTGTGGCCACTCTGAAAGGCGTGTAGCCAGTGCTGCTATGCACAGAATTATTGTACGCCACCTCCGCAAAAGGAAGGAGATCAGTCCAGTTCGTCTGTTGGTAAGAAACGTAGCATCTAAGATATTGCTCCACCATTTTGTTAGCGGCTTCTGCGGCCCCATTGGTAGCCAGATGAAAAGCAGATGATAACCCTTGAGATGATCCAATTAATGTAAGGAAACTTATCCAAAACTTCGCTGTGAACTGTACCCCCCTGTCCGAAATTATTCGCTTAGGGGCGCCATGCAGCCGGTAGATATGTTTCAGGAACAATTTGGTCAGTCATTGGGCAGATGGGAGTCCTTTGCAGGCTATGAAATGAGCCTGCTTTGAGAACAGGTCTATTACAGTCCAGATGACAGTATTTCCACTACTTTCAGGTAGGTCTACTATAAAGTCCATAGCTATTTCTTCCCATGGTTGAGAAGGGTCTGCCACGGGTTGCAGTAACCCAGGGGTTTTCCCTGGGATTCTTTTCATTGTGGCACATACAGTACAACTTTTTACATAGTTTTCCACATCTTTTTTCAGCCCCGGCCACCAAAATTGCCGGCGGGTGAGGTGTAGGGTTTTCAAATATCCAAAGTGTCCAGCCTGTTTTACATCATGGCTGTGTTTGAGAGCATTAAGATGGAGGGCTTCTGGCAAATATAGTTTCCCCCCTTTGTAAGCCAAGCCATCCCTTCAACGTTAGGGAGGTGTGATTATCTTTGAACCATTGGTCAGTGAGGAGCTCTCGTTCTATTTTCTTTACTCCAGGGTCATCAGGATTGGGGACCCTGCGGGGTGTAAGTTGAGCAGCAGTTTGTGGATTGGGGATAATTGCCTCGTTAACCTCTTCCCGTTAGCTTTTGTATTGGGGTAACCAGGATAGCGCATCAGCTAGGAAGTTCTTTCCTCCTGGTATGTACTTTAGAGTGAAGTTGAAGCGGTTAAAGTACTGTGCCCACCGTACTTGCTTTGGGGACAATTTGCGGGGAGTTTTCAGTGCTTCTAGATTTTTGTGATCTGTCCATACCTCAAATGGCACCTTGCTCCCCTCTAGATAGTGTCGCCAGTTTAATAGCGCCCATCTAATCGCGAAGGCCTCTTTCTCCCAGATTGCCCATCTCTGCTCACTCTCAGTAGATTTCTTAGAGGTGTAGGCACAGGGTTGTAGGATCCTGCTTTTGTTCTTTTGCAGTAACACAGCTCCAATTGCCACATTGCTGGCATCGGCTTGAATCACAAAGGGTTCCCCTGGGCAGGGGTGCTTTAGGACCGGTTCAGCAGCAAATAGTCTCTTTAAATTCTCAAAAGCTGTTTGACAGCCCATTGTCCATGCTAGTGGTTGGCCTGGTCATGTCTTCCCTCCTTCTTTGCCTGTTTTGAGTAGTTCTGTAAAGGGTAGGGCAATCTTGGCAAAAGAGGGGATGAATTGACGATAAAAGTTGGCAAAACCCAGAAAGCTCTGGAGCTGTTTGCGAGTCTTTGGGGGTTGCCATCCGATTATAGCTTTCACCTTGGCTGGATCCATTTCAATACCCTCCTTGGAAATTCTGTAGCCAAGATAGTCTAATTGGGTTTGGTGAAATTCACATTTCGACAATTTGGCATAAAGCTTGGCATTCAATAGTTTCTTTAACACTTCTCTCACCAGCTTTATGTGATCAGTCACATTCGTGCTGTATATCAGGATATCATCAAGATACACCAAAACCCCTTTGTACAAGTGATCATGTAGGACCTCATTAATCAACTGCATAAATACAGCTGGGGCCCCCTGTAGTCCAAATGGCATGACTTTGAACTGATAGCTCCCCATAGGACAGTTGAAGGCAGTTTTCCACTCGTCGCCTTCTTTTATTCTCACCCGGTAATATGTCTCTCTCAGGTCTAATTTAGTGAAGACACTCCCCTTAGCCAGATGGGTTAATAAATCCTTTAGGAGGGGGAGGGGGTATTTATTTTCCACACTCACAGCATTGAGACCCTTATAGTCTACGCAGAGACGAAGAGACCCATCTTTTTTCTCTTTGAACAGGGGCTCCCATGGTAGATTTGGCCCGTTCGATAAACCCCCTCGCTAGGTTTTTGTTCACGTATCGTTGCATCTCCTCCATTTCGATGGGGGACATGGCATACATTCTCGGTCGTGGGAGTTTGGCTCCTGGCACCAGTTCGATGGAGCAGTCATTGGGTCTGTGAGGGGGTAGGGCATCACATTGCTTTTCACTAAATGCCTCCGCCAGGTCCCAGTATTCGTTGGGGATGAGTGGTTCGTCTGGAGGCGGTGAGGCGGCCATGTGCGCTCGCTCATTGGGTGGCCTAAGATGCCCTGCAACATCTGTTGAATCAATGGGGGGATCACGTCCTATAGGTAGTCTCACAGTTCTCATTCCTTTCTCCCACCAGATAAATGGCTTCCATTTGTCCAACCAGGCTAGCCCTAGAGTCACAGTCTCAGTCATTTTTGGAGCCACTAGGAAGCGAATAAACTCCCAGTGCGCACCTATTTCTAGGCGTAAGGGCTCAGTTACTTGTGTGACAAGAGTCCCTCCCATCAGGGAGCCATCAGCTTGTTCAAACCTCAGCGGTTTGGAAAGCTGTTTTGCCCGTATGCCCATTTTCATGGCAAACGGCAGACTAATAATGCAGCGGGTGCATCCGGGATCAATTAGTACGTTTAAGTCCATTTGTGCCCCAGACTTAGGGATTATAAATTTGGTGGCCAGTGAAAAAGGCGGGATTTGTCGACTCTCCATCGGGTCGTTCTCTCCTTCATTGTCTCTGTCAAAGAAGGGTAGAGCAGGGGCGGGTCCACCCGGAGTCCCGGCGTCCTCCTGTGTGGGGGGTGTAATCTGGGCGACCGGTTCCTGCGTGAGCCGGTTGGATTTTTCTCTCGTTATCCGCTGAGCAGGTTTCTTTCGCAGTGCTGGTTCTGGTCTGCTCTGCAGTCGGGGATAGGGGACTGGACAGGTGGCCGCTCGATGTCCTTCTTGTCCATACCGGAAACACTTAAAGGAAGTTCGTGTAGGTGGCCTGGGTCTCTCAGCCATTGCAGTAGTTGAAGGCTTTCGTGGGGGTGATTGCTGTCCTGGTAGCTCTGGTTGCTGCTCGGGTTCGTGTGGGGGAGGCTTCTTATAGCGAGAGAGCTTAACATCTAGCTTCACGGCTGTCTGGTACCACTCCTGTAGCCGATCAGGTACTTCTCGGTACATGCAGGCCTGAGAGAGGTGATCGTCTAATCCCTCGACAAAGTAGTGAATCAGGGATTGTTCGGACCACCCCTCTGTTCGGCCTGCTATCTTGCGGACGTCTCGCACGTACTCCAGGGCAGGCCTCCTGGCTTGTTTTATTTTGTGAATTTGTCCTGCTGCTTTGAGGCCAATGGATGGGTCCTCAAATCGTTCTCTCAGACTCAAGATAAAGAGGTGGGGATCTTCCAATTCGGGGGCTTGCTTGCTATATAAATTATTCAGCCATTCAGCTGCTTCTCCTTCTAGGTTGGATGCCATAACGTCGACCATGGCACCTGGGTCCGGATAGTGGCAGGCCCAGCGGTTCAAGTGAGCGTCCTTGGTTGAGAAAAAAAATCAGCTTCTCTGGGTCTCCATCGAAGGTTGCTTTGAAGGGTTGTGCAAACACAGGCTGCTGTGGCCCCCACTGGGGCTGTTGTTGCTGGCCCCACCCTAGTTGCTGGTTCCACGGCTGCTGGGCTCTCTGCTGCTGGCCAGCGGGGTCTGATGGTGCCCCCTGCTGCTGTAAGCCCCTCATCTGTAAGCTCACCGGTTGTAGCTCTCCTGGCTTTTGCATCACTCCAAGCTGCTGCAAGGCCTCTATTAGCTGTGGCAAGCGCAGTTGCTGCTGATCATCTATCTGTGGGGGGTGCCAATCTGCCCATTGCTGCAGAGGCCTCAGTCTGGGATTCCCCCCATCTTCAGGACTGCAGTCCCTGGTTGGGGAACTCAGGGTCTGATCTACGAGGGAGGGGCTGTAGGCTTCTCTCTGCAGGAATTGATTTCTGCTATTCACATCTGGGGTTTGAAATCTTTCCAGCAACTCACCCAGAACCTCGTTATCTCTGCCTTCTGCCTTTGAAGTCTTTGCTCTCGGCTGGGAGATCTGCCAAATTCTTTCCCCCTCAGCTGGCTGGGTGCCGCTCCACTGATTTGTATTTGTCGGCCAAAGTTCATCTTCCAACGGCATGCTGTCTTCAAGTAACCTCCCTTTTTCCCTGAATCTTTACCAACTCCTCTCAAGCTTAGAGGCAGTGGATGGAGTTCAGGACCCCAGGTCGTTTGAAAAGAATTTGAGATCTTAGCATGTTGTTATGGTTCCGTCTAATGAAACACTTCAAAGAACTTCCAGGCATTGCTTTCCCTAAAAGTCTTTTATTGATTCAAAATGTCGGCACAGGCACAACGGAGTTCATGCTAAGATCTAAGTTCTCTTTCTCTAAGCAGTTAAATTATTAGCATGTTCCCTCCCTAAATTAGCCGTCATATATCACATTATCCAATTAGTGTGAAGGTCAAAGGTTTCCTTCCTCTTTCTTTCCCTAACTTACCCCCCCACCATCTTCTGCTCTGTATTAACCCCAGAAATACCAGACAGTTCTGCATATTGTCAAAGCAAGAATATACAGTATTTGCAGCGTTAACAGCCGTGTTCTATGTGGCTACCGTTTCCCACTTTCCAGTGGTGTTGGGATTGGAGTGTTTAAGGGCTCATGATCCGCAGATTATTTGGTCGTCTGGGGCAGTGCAGTTCCCTGGCAAGAAGTGTGCCACCCATCACCTGCATGTCTGCGCAGGGAATGTGGCTACCTATGTGGACCTGGACCTACCGGCAGAGTTGGGGGATTATGCCGAAGTCTTTGGGGAAAAAGAGGCAGATCAGTTGCCCTTATGACTGCCTGGTTGATTTACTCTCTGTCGGAACCGGAGTTGGCAGCCTTGAGGGACTTCATCCACAAGAACCTCCGGAAGGGGTTTATACAGCCTTCCACCTCCCCGTTGGCTGCGCCAGTGCTCTTCGTGAAGAAGAAGTCAGGGGAGCTTAGACTGTGCTGTGATTACTGGAAATTGAATGCCATCACGATACGTAATCGGTACCCACTCCCGCTCATCCCCAGGCTCCGCCAGGCCAAAATATTTACTAAGTTGGACTTACGGGGAGCTTATAACTTAGTCCGAGTTTGAGCGGGAGATGAGTGGAAGACAGCCTTCTGGAGGCGTTATGGACATTTTGAGTAAACGGTTATTCCCTTGGAATGGTTGGCGGCCACAGAAGAGCCCGTGGACCTACGGGGCAGAATTCGTGAAGTGCAGTGTCAGGATCCGTTCGTGGCAGCTCGATGTCGTGAGTTGGCTGGCGATGAGGGAGATAAGACCCCTTGGATGTACACGGATGACCTGTTGCGTTTCCGAGACTGCATCTATGTTCCTGGGGGACCCCTCCGTGGCATCATTCTGAAACAATGCCACGATAGTCCATCAGCGGGTCACTTCGGGGTCTTCAAAACACTGCACCTTGTCTCCAGAATGTTTTGGTGGCCGCGACTCCGGTGTCTAGTTATGTGGCATCGTGCAGCATTTGTCGACAGGCCACGTATGCTACTGGTGTGCCCCCTGGTCTCTTGCAGCCGCTACCCACGTGAGAAAGACCCTGGGGGGCAGTCTCGGACTTCATTACCGAGTTGCCCCCTTCCAAGGGTGCCACAACCGTCTTGGTGGTGGTAGATATGGTCACCAAAATGGCTCATTTTATCCCGTGTGTGGGTCTCCCTACAGCACAGATGATGGCCCAGTTGTTTATCGCCCATGTATTTCGGCTGCATGGGTTACCGGACCGTGTCGTGTCAGATCGGGGGGTGCAATTTACGGCACGCTTCTGGCAGACCCTACTCACGGAACTGCAGGTACAGGCATGTCTGTCCTCTGCCCATCACCCCGAAACTGACGGGGGCACAGAGAGGGTGAATGCAATCTTGGAACAGTATCTCCGCTGTTTCAGCAACACCCAACAGGACAATTGGGCGGAGCTGCTGGCTGTGGCAGAGTTCACCTATAACAATGCCCAGCATGCATCTACCCGTGTATCACCATTCTTTGCCAGTTACGGATTTCATCCACGGCTCTTTCCGTTGGCTCCATCGGACTCCTCAGTTCCGGCCGTGGACAAGTTCCTCCAGGAGCTGAAGGCGGTGCATCAAGTAGTTCGGCACCAGCTGGAAAAAGCCAAGGAGGATTACAAACGATTCGCCGACCGTCATCGTCGAGATGTCCCTCCGTTATCTGTGGGCGATCGGGTTTGGCTTTCCACGCACCTGCCTACAGCACGGCTGTCAAAAAAACTCGATCACCGTTACTTGGGGCCGTTTCCAGTCAAAGCGGTGATCAATCCAGTGGCGTTTCGCTTGTCATTGCCCCGGACCATGCGGATTCACCCGGTTTTCCACAGTTCATTGCTGGTTCCAGTCGCAGCCGACGATCCACATCGGCCAGCTCCACCACTGCCAGGTCCGGCCACCCCTCAGGGAGATATAGAGTATGAAGTGGACAGTATTCGGGATTCCCGTCGGTTGCGGGGCCGGTTTCAGTATCTCGTGGCATGGAAAGGCTATGGACCTGAGGACTTCACGTGGGTCGATGCCACCGACGTTCACGCCCCTCATCTGGTCCGCAACTTTCATACCCGGTTCCCGCACCGTCCTAGTCCTCATGGTCCCGGGGAAGGGGGTCCTGTGGGGGGGGGGAATAGTGTCATGCCTCCGTCCGAGCCTGACTCTGAGGAAGACATGGAGTTCCCTGTTGAGGCCCAGGAGGGGGTGTCTGTGGCTTCGGAGGACTGTGGGGAGGAGCAGGCTGAGGCAGGCCAGGGCCCTTCAGGTTTGGAACAGGGAAGGCAGAGTTCAGGAGAGGAGCAAGGCCCCTCCCCACCTGATCCTAGAGCAAGGAGAGCAGAGAGGAGGAGGGAACAATGGAGGCAGGCTCACTTGCTCGGGAGGAGAGCATCCCGCCCCACTCCACAAGGCACACCTGGGGAGTAGGATTTAAGGAGACGCTGTGGGGTGGGGCATTTGCCGGGAACAAACGTGAAATCTTGAGATAGTGTACTCTTGTAACCTGTACACTTTGTATTCTGGACCAGTTTGCTTCCTGCTGATCTCTCCTTGCAGTCTACAGTGTGCAGTTCGCAGTTCACAGGCAAGCTGGGAGTTAAAAGGATTATACGTTTGCTTGTTATCTGTCTTGCTTTAAGAACAGTGTAAACTTCCCTGGCTGTTTTGTTTGAACTCGTGCCAGCATATGTGGGGGCTGTTGGGTGAACATTGGCATTGATTAAAAAGACTATTGCTCTGGCCAACTTAGCCATAAAGGCAAACAGTGAATTGGAGAGTCTGGCACACCAGAAAAGATCCACGGAAGCCCCTTAAAGAGAACACACTAATCAGCTATGTACCTTTTGTGGCACATAACACTGCAGTCGCCACCACCCTGAAGGTGATCATCTTTCCCCTCTTCAGATGGTGCTGACGGGTCATAGCGGGTGTTGTATCTCAGTTCATACAATAGGGCAGTGACATTTTGTAAGGAGATTTCTTGCGCATCCTGTGAATGAAAAGATGATCAGCTTGAAAATGTGCACCAGCACGAAATCTTGTTCTGAGCCATGCCTGGATGCAGCCATCGCTTTCACAAATATCAATTTCTAACCCCGCCCCCTTCTAAAAGTATCATGCTTACTTTACTAGGGCAGCTGTCGATGGTTTTCAGCAGACTGGGATCTTCAGCTTCAATGCCAAACGTGATGTATGGGCCGGTGGAGATATCTCCCCAATATTCCCTTGCTGGGATGGGCTCCCCTTTCTGGGAGATGAGAAATTTGAATGAGTTAATTTGGTCTGTCATATCACAGTTTTTATCCCTAATTGGGTTCCCCAGCTAGAGTGGGAGAGAAAGCAATTATAAAGATGACAAAGGGCATTGCACTAGGGCAGGGCTCTCCAAACTTGGCAACTTTTAGACTTGTGGACTTCAACTCTGTGAGATGTAAAACCCCCAAATTTTGATACTCACAATACGAACACAAGTCTGGTTAACAAAACAAAGGTTTATTGGAGAATAACATAAAAAGAATAAAAAGAAAAGAGAAGAGAAGAGAAGAGAGGCGTTTGCAAACGCGGCCTCCTGGATCCTTCCCTATGGATTGGTTTCCAGGAGCGCACTGGCCTGGTTTCAAGCTCTGCATCTTATACCTCTACAATGCATGTCACATCTAAGAAGCTCTTTCATCTTTATAATGTACTTTGAAGTTGTACTTAAAGTCATCCTGACCTCTTCCACCCATCTGCTGTTATCTTGTTTATTTGTAATTTTCATCTAGGGTCAAAATCCCCCTCTTTGATAGTAGGATTTCTACTCAAAGTGTAAGTTCCTGTGTCCGGAGGGATTTTTAGGCAGTAAACATTGAACAAACCTTCTCACACATTTGGCAGTGCATTGCTACATTTGCGTTACAGTGTTACATTTGTGTTAAATAGACAGTCTCATATATTGGCATTACATTTCTACAATTATTTTTCTACAATTTTATAAAATAATAACTTTTATTTCCTTCAATTCCCCCCTTTTTCTCTTCCACCTGAATTTTTTCTTTTATACTTTTAATAGTTCATAACTCCCTATATTTTCTTTAAATTCCTGTGCAACCAAGTTTTCATATTCTGAGTCTTCTTTCCTCAATGTTCCTTAAAGTATTGGGCCCATGGTCCTTCCTTCTACCAAAGAAGGTATGAAGGAAACAACAGTAGCAGAAGAAAAATTTTGTAACACATAGTCCAGGTTCTAGGAACACTATTTCCAGGGTAGTCCAATCCATTGAAGTTTTTTCTCCTACTTAGATGGAAACAGTTCAACAGGTGAGGCAGGTTGAAATTTCATTTTCAGGCCGTCCAGCTGCGGAAATTGTCACTGGAGAGGATATGATGGGACTTTCCATGGACTCATGCCTTGATTCCTTAAATCAGGAGGACTTGGCATGGTTGAGACCACTCAGGACTGGTATTTCTAGGTGACAGTTCTTTTCACCTGAATCCACTCTCCAGGAACAATGGCCAGAGACAGGTGATAAGGCAGCCTGGGCCTGTACTGAGATAGAAGACAAAACCTGCGCCAGATTATGCAAATACTGAGTAACTTTCTTCTCTTCTTCATTGACATTCTTGAACCTTTATGTAACAAAAGCCTCCCATACATCATTTCAAAGAAACAAAAACAACTTTCCAGTTGAGGCCTATATTGACATGGCCTCACCACTAAATGTTGTAAAGCTTTTTTTTTTACTTGTATTTATCACAGATTTGTTTAACTAAAGTATAAATACAACCATCCTGTTTTAGAAAATATTAATCATCCCTTGCGACCCCCCCTTCAGTGGCTGCTTCCGTGTTCTAGCCATTGTTTTTTTTTTCTTCTTTTCAACATCCGTCTCCCATCTTGCAACATCCACCTCCCATCTTTAGTACATTCTTGTTCCTTCAACATTCTAAGGCTTGTGTTAAGGCATACAATTCACACGTTTGGGCTGACCACATTAATGGCAGTCTCCCTGCTTAATGCATGCAATTCACAAGTCTGTGCAAACCAACTTAAAACAACTTTCCTGTTTCTTTCTTCTATTATCCATTTCTTCCTTCCCTTCTTTATAAGCATATACCCACATTTTTGCAGTTACTGGTCCTATTGCTTTTGGGTCATAACATTCTACCCCTGTGCTAGTGTTGCAGCGTTTGTATTGTGTTTCATTTTGAATACAGTCTGTCAAGTCAGTCTGTAAACATTCGGGGATCATAGTGTGGTGTATCATTGTGTTTTCAATTTTCCCCTCTCTCTTTGCCATTTTTACACATTGCTTACATGACTCTAATGGTTGGACAGGTTTTAAGAGTATAATAAGAAAACACCACCCCCAAACATACCATCTCGTAACGTTCCAATACATCTTCTAAGACTTAATATCACACTCTATCTCACACCCTGTGCACTGAACACAATTAATACAGTGAGAGCAGCAACAACACCCACAAAGATACCCACAAAATCAGCACATGCGGGAGGTCTTGGTTTTCATTTGGTTCTAGATAGAAAAAGAAATATAAAGTTTAGTCCTTTTTCCTCTAT
>NW_015389951.1:65950-82636 GCF_001527695.2 Protobothrops mucrosquamatus
TTAGCTTCAGTGGATCTCCTTGGTGAGATTCCACCTTCCACTCCTCTGGGGCTGGCACGGGCCCTTTTACTCGGGAGTAATGGGTCCAACCTTTTTCAGCTGTCCGGATAGCTGTCTCAGTGGTTAACAAGACGATGTAAGGTCCTTCCCAGGTTGGAGTTAGTTTTTCCGTCTCTCCAGGCTTTTATCAACACCCACTGTCCTGCTTTGTATTGGTGTACTGCAAAGTCCAAGGGGGGAGTTTGGGCAAGAATGCCTTTCTGTCGCAGGAGAGAAAAACATCTGGACAGTTCAAGTACATATTTTCTAATTATTTTATCTTTTAATTCAATTCTTGGTAATCCCTCCTTCCCCATCTACTATCGTATCTTCATTTTGTCTCTCTCTTTTTCTTGTTCTTTTCTTTTTCCCAACTCCTTTGCTATGAACAAGTGTATACCTCCTTTAGGCTTCCTGATTAAAATTGTCCACACTTGATAAGAAATGCTAACCACCAAGACGTCCCCAAATGTCAATTTTAGACAAAAATGCCACTGGCTGCCTCTTTCCCCCCACTTCTGGGTCAAAACCTCCTCCAACCTTTGTCCTTGTTTATAAATAAATTACCTAGCGGAGAGCCAACAAAGGAGAGCTCATCAAACTCTGTTTGCATTTGTTAACACAAGCTCTTTTTCTAACAGTTTTGCATACAAATCTTTAATCAAAACAGCATAGCTATTTATAATCCCAAATTTTTTCTCAACTTCTTTGTTTTAACTTCACAAAAAAATAAACAAGTTTAACAAGATATTCTGAGTTACTGAAATAGTTTTTTTTTATCAAACTCTAGTATTGCTTTTAATATAAAGTTAGTCAAATTCCAATTTAATCAAATTCCATTCAGATGGAAACAAATTTCCATTAAATTTCCATTAAATAGGGAAAACATTTATAAATCTAAGCAAAACAATTTAGAGTCATTTCTTTTGGTTGATAGGTCTAACTCTAACTAAACAATTTAAACAATTTAAACTGAAAAATTTCCAAAAAAAAGTTGTCCAACAATTACTGACCCCTCTTTTGAGTAGAAAAAAGTAAAAAAATTGCAAGCTGAAACATTAAATTTTACAGCCATACCACCTTTCTCAAACCTGAATTCTAAGCAGAGAAAAAGTTAAAAAGATCAACCCCCCCCCTTCTCCTTTCACTCTCTCTCCCTCTCAAAGCAACACAGCCAGAAAAAAAGCAGGGGGGAAGGGGGGTTGTGTCTGCAGATAGAGCTTGAAAAGGCATTAAGACACTTCTGAATAACATTTGCAAAAGGGAGAGAGCAGAACTAATAGGCAAGAAAATGGTATAGGATTTCCTGCCTGAGCAGGGAACTTTGGGCTGTTCTTAAGAGGGAGAGGAAAAACAAACAAACAAACACATCTTTCTTCACTTTGTTTGTTGGCCAGACAAACAGAGTGAGGATGTTTCTTTTGGTATCTTCTTTTCTCTTGAGGTTAGTAACAGTCATATTTACTTCACACACAAAAACTCTGACACACATATACATACCAAGACAAGGAAAAGAGAACAGAAAACTGATTGGGAAAAAGGTCTTCTCACTCACACACAGAGATATACACACATTTCTCTCATTCCCCTTATTTCCCAAAACTTCCTTTTCTACCCTGGCTCCACATGGGCAGAGCCTGGGAAACCCATTCACAGACACAAGGCATCTGCTGCTAGCAAGATGGGTTTTCCTGTTTGAAGCTACTCAATTTTACAGTTTTTTTTTCTTTAGGTTTACAACAACGACTTACAACAACAACCCATCTTCTTGAGAGTTTCCCTGATTATGGTTCCCTGAGGTTCTCGATTTGACGGCCACTCAAAACTCTTAACACCAGTTTGCTTCCCTTCAGGCTGGCCTTCCCCCTCACGGGAGTAAGGGACCTCAACCTTTCAGGTCCGCACTCCTCTGGACTTACCAGTGTTCCCAGAACACAGCCCATCACACTCACACAGCCGAAATCCTCCCACAATCGCTCTCCTGACCACCCAGGTACAATTGCATGGTTCCCTACTTCGGGGGAAAAGTGTCTTACTTGGCCCAGTGCACTGGGTTACCTGGTCTGGGCTTCAGTTGTTGACTTTCTTCCTATTTCCTGTCCTTTGATTTTTGTAAACCAGAGTTGTCAATTTAGTTTGGCTCGGAGCCTGCAAGGGGAAACTAGATCTCAAATAACTCCAGGCAGTTGAAATCAACAGGCGCGCTCCTGATTTTACTGAGAACAGTGTTCCCTAGAAGCTCTTTTGCCCACATCTTCCACCAAGATTGTGAGATGTAAAAACCCCAAATTTTGATACTCACAATACAAAGACAAGTCTGGTTAACAAAACAAAGGTTTATTGGAGAATAACATAAAAAGAATAAAAAGAAAAGAGAAGAGAATAGAATAGAAGAGAGGCATTTGCAAACATAGTGTTCTGTCCCAGCCTACGTCCGTCTTTGTCATGCGCCCGGAGCCATGCCAGTCCCAAGACCACAGGGAAATGCAGGTCTGATGTGATATAAAACTGGATGGCCTCCTCATGTGAACTGATGGCCATACATAGCGGTTGCGTGGCGGCCTTAATTGGCCCAGACAGGAGCACTCGACCATCAATGGTCACCACTAACATCGGCTGATCCACGGGGCATTGGGGAATCGCCCATTTGGCCACAAATGCTGCGTCCATAAAGTTCGTCGTGGCCCGAGTCAATCAAGGCATGGACGGGAATCCCCTTGGGCAACCTAGGGAGAATCAGGCGTGCCTCCAAAATCAAATGCCTTGGGGGTCCGTGGGCAGCATCTGAAGGGTGTGGCTCAGTGTTGCGGGATGCCCGACCCAAAAGGCCTTTCAGGTCGGGTGTGTGCCGTTTCCCGACAGGGGAGCAGATGGCAGTCTCGGAACAGGCTCAGTCACAGATGCCCCTCGTCGCTTCTTGGGGCAGAAAGCAGCCAAATGCCCAGGGTCCCCACAGTAAAAACACAACCCCCCCGAACGTCGCCTGTTCATCTCTGCCACCGATAGGCGAGGTCTGGCAGCACCTAACTCCATTGGCTCCTCCCTCTGGACCGGGGTCTCACGTACAACGGGGGCAGTACGGGTCTCTGGGGTGGCACGGCGACTCCTTCGCTGCTGCAGCCGGGCGTCGATCTGCAGACAGAGATGAATGAGCCCATTAAGTTCTGGGGAAACATCAACACGGGCCAGCTCATCCAGCATCTCCTCCGACAATCCATCCTGGAAAGCGTCCACGAGCGCAGCCTCATTCCAGGCTGAATCATGGCTAAGCAGCCGAAATTCGCTGATATAGCCCTGCAGGGGGCGTTGGCCTTGCCTCAGAGCTTTCAAACGCCGGGTAGCTGTCTGGGTCTTGATGGGGTCCTCATACATCATCCGCATGTACTCACAAAACCCCACAAAGTTGTCCATCAATGGACTAGGTTGGGCTAGCAGGGGTGTGCCCCAACGAGCTGCAGAACCAGAGAGCAAGCTTATCATAAACCCCACTTTATCCCGGTCAGTGGGGAAATCATCTGCTTTCACACTGATATACAGGTGGCATTGTCCCATGAAAACAGGAAACATGTCCGGGTTGCCATCAAATTTGTCCGGTCTCCCCACTTGGCATTTTCTCCTTGGGTGGTGGTGGAGCAGCAAGAACATGGGCAGATAGCTGAGCAACTTGGGCAGATAACAAAGCCAGCTGCTGGGAGAGCTGGGCATTCTCAGCACGTAGCTGCTCCATAATAGTAGGGGGTTAGGCTGAGGGCAAACTGTTCTGTCCCAGCCTACGTCCATCTTTGTTGCGTCACAAAAACAAACCCCTCTTTAACAGTAGGCTGGGAAAACCAACCCCTTTTTATTACAAAAACAGTCCTGATAAGTTTGCTCAAAAACAAAAACAACAGAATACTTTTCCAACAGATAATTGGTTAAAAAATCAGACAGAGCAGGAGTTTAAACAAAACATTCATCAGTAAAACAGACCATGATCCCTGGAAGTTCTTACAGACGGTTGCCTTCAGCAACCAGCACCGCCCACACCTCCTCTTTTTATACAGCAGTTCCAAGGCGTTGCCTCTCAGTGCCTTCTCCGTTTTCTCTGGAGTTGTCCCATTGACTGCTGTTGATTTACTCTTGCTAATTGTCTGCGTGCACGAGCATCAATTAGCAAGTCCATCAGGTGTGCATCGTCTGAGTCTGACTCAGTCCCCTCACACAGCTGAGCTTCATCAGGAACACTACTGGAGGGCCCAGGCTCTTCATCAAGCCGTGAGTCCTGTAATTCATCAGAGCCTCCCTCTGACCCTGATGGCCCTTCAAATGCCTCCTCCACCTCCTCCTCAGATTCCTCAGACTCAGCTGTTGGGAACACAGGCTGGCACGGAATCACGACGCACAGCCTCCTGGATCCTTCCCTATGGATTGGTTTCCAGGAGCGCACTGGCCTGGTTTCAAGCTCTGCATCTTATACCTCTACAATGCATGTCACATCTAAGAAGCTCTTTCATCTTTATAATGTACTTTGAAGTTGTACTTAAAGTCATCCTGACCTCTTCCACCCATCTGCTGTTATCTTGTTTATTTGTAATTTTCACCTAGGGTCATAATCCCCCTCTTTGATAGTAGGATTTCTACTCAAAATGTAAGTTCCTGTGTCCGGAGGGATTTTTAGACAGTAAACATTGAACAAACCTTCTCACACATTTGGCAGTGCATTGCTACATTTGCGTTACAGTGTTACATTTGTGTTAAATAGACAGTCTCATATATTGGCATTACATTTCTACAATTATTTTTCTACAATTTTATAAAAGAATAACTTTTATTTCCTTCAGCTCCCAGAATTCCCCAGCCAGCCAGCCATGACTGACTGGGGAATTCTGGGAGTTGAAGTCCACAAGTCTTAAAAGTTGCCAAGTTTGGAGAGCCCTGCCTTAAAACATTTTTAGCAGACATAAAGGAAATATAGTCCAATGGTGAACTTGTTAATTTATGTAGCATGTTTATGAGATGTACAACTCTTTAAATATTGATATGGCTGGCTGAAGAATTCTGGGAATTGAAGTCTTAAAGTTGCCAGGTTTGGAGACCCTGTGCTAGGGTAATAAAAGCAAAAAGTGCAGCCCCTTTTTCCAACTTTTGCTAAAAAATTGTGCCCCTTTCAGTAGATGGACAATTAGGTCAATGTGGGAAAACATCGTTCATTTTGGACCATGGACTTTGGTCTCATGGCAGGAAAACTGGCAGTTGCAAATTAGTTTTGTGACTGCTTTAAATTTGAATAATATTTATACTTCATTCACATGGAGAACTACAACAAGTTTTATGACATCGTAAATGAAGGTACTGTAGCACAAAACTCTTTGTAGTTTTGTTGCTAGGATCCATTATAAAAAAAGTGACCTTTCATCCTGTAGAGAAAACTGAGTAAATGGCTGGGAAAATGGGAAAAAAGTAGGATCAAAGATTAGAAACAGATAATTTATAGCACTGCTGAAAGGAAAGCAGTTTAAATATAGGCCTACTCTTTGAGCCCGCAACAGATCTACCTGCTACTAGCATATATCTCTAAATAAATACCTAGAAAAATGGATGTACATAATCAAATTGCAGCAAACTTCTAAGGATTTCTGAAAGAGTAGCTGTGAAGGGGCGTTGTCTTACCTGAACGCCTTTTCTCAGCAAAGAGGAATGTAGAATCCACGGATGGGTGTTATTTGTCCTCTAGCCCAATCAGACCAAAACAATCAAGGTTGCCACGCCCCTTCAGGGTCTGACCATGCCCCAGTTTCGAAAAGGGCGAAGCCAGTGATTGTCTGTGCGACATGATGGCTCCCGAAGAATTGACACTAACCTGACTGCTAACTGAATAGGGAGGGAGTGGATTCTACATTCCTCTTTGCTGAGAAAAGGCGTTCAGGTAAGACAACGCCCCTTCTCCAGCAAATGGAGGAATGTAGACTCCACGGATGGGACATACCAAAGCCCTTATGGTCCCATGGGAGGGATGCAGGCCGGTTAAGTGTCATCACTAAATTGGACCACCTGCTGCAAAACCCGGCGGCCGAACGCGGCCTCAGCAGATGCAAACTTATCAAGCTTGTAGTGCCGAATGAAAGGTGAGGGAGATGACCAGGTCGCTGCCCTACAGATATCAGATATAGTAGCCTGAGTCTGCCACGCCGCTGATGTGGAAGCGCTACGAGTAGAGTGGGCCGTTAGTCGACCTGGGACTGGTAAGGAATAGGTCCGGTAAGCCTGAGCAATACGGGCCTTGATCCACCTGGCGATCGTAGAAGAGGTAACCTTCTGTCCCTTGGAGCCTAGGCGGAAAGAAAGAAACAACGCCTCCGATTTGCGAAAAGTGGCCGTTCTTTTAAGATAATGGCGCAGTGCTCTGCGCACATCCAAGGAGTGCCACTTGCGCTCAAGGGAACAAGAGGGATTGGGACAGAAATCCGGCACTATAATTTCCTGGGCCCGGTGAAATAGTGAATTCACCTTGGGAATGAATAAGGGATCTAATCTCAAAACCACTCTGTCTTGATGGAAGGTACATAGGTCCTCCCTGACAGAGAGCGCGGCCAGTTCCGAAACACGCCTTGCCGACGTGACTGCCACCAGAAAGGCCACTTTGTAGGATAAAGATGAAGTGGACAAGACCCGAGAGGTTCAAAGGGGGGTCTTGTAAGGGCCTGTAGGACTCGAGGCAACTCCCAGGAAGGATACCGATGCACCACAGGAGGCCTGGTATTGGTTACACCCTTGATAAAGGATCGGACCGCTGGATGATGGGATAGCGGCGTAGAGTTGGTACAGGTGAACACCGTAGAAAGCACGGCTACCTGTCTACGGATAGTGTTGGGCACTAAGCCCCTATCCACCCCATCCATGAGGTATTCCAAAACTCCCAGAATAGTGACGGAAGAAGAGATAAACCTTTGTTGGCACACCAGTCACAAAAATACCTCCAAGTGGCATCGTAGATCCGGTTTGTCGCCAGCCGCCTTGAAGCCTGGATCATAGTAATTACTCTTGAAGAGTAAGATCCCTGCATTAGGAACTGGCGTTCAGATGCCATACGGCCAGTTGGAGCCACCGTGGATCCGGATGCCGTACGGCTCCCTGTGTTAGGACTATCCGCTCTGGAGGAATTTTCCACGGAGGAGCTACGGCGAGATTCACGAGATCCGCGAACCATGGTCGCCTCGGCCAGTGTGGGGCCACAAAAATCAGCTCCGCTTGTTCCTGCAACAGCTTCCTGATGACGGCCGGGATCAAGGGAAGAGGAGGCAATGCGTATAGGAGGCCCCTCGGCCAAGGAGTGCGAAGGGCATCCGCTCCCTCCGAACCCTGAGAAGGGTATCGAGAGAGAAACCGGGGAAGCTGGGCGTTCGCCGGGGAAGCGAACAGGTCGACAGTGGGTCGACCAAACCGGTGAATGATCTCTCGAAAGAGACGGGGATGCAAACGCCACTCTGAGTGGTCTACTATAGACCGACTCAAGAAATCCGCCTGGCGGTTGTCCACCCCCGAAATGTGTTCTGCTTTTAGGGACAGAAGATTTCTCTCCACCCACGCCCCCAGTAATCGTGCCTCCGACATTAGGGCCCGAGATCGTGTTCCGCCCTGCCTGTTGATGTGGGCCTTTGCTGCCACGTTGTCCGTCAGGACTAGTACGTGGCGGCCTTCCACTATCTTGTGGAAATGGCGAAATGCCAAGTGTATGGCCCTGAGCTCCAGTCAATTTATGTTCTGTTTGAGATCCCTTTTGGACCACTGACCTTGCGCTGAATGATGTTGTAGATGCGCCCCCCATCCGAATAGGCTGGCGTCCGTGGTCAAGGTTATGCGAACTGGTTCCCTGAACATGGATCCTTTGTCCAAAGCCGGGGATAGCCACCAGAGAAGGGAAGTAAGTGTCTGAACTGGGACCTGCACCCTCTGTGGAAAACCTGCTTCTCCCTGCCTCTGATAAGGGAGCAGAAACCACTGGAGTTGTCTCGTGTGAAGTCTGGCCCAGAGCACTATAACAATGCAGGAAATTAATTTTCCCAACAGTTGTGAAAGAAGGAGCAGGGTCACCCGCTTTTCCCTGCGCACCTTGGAGACCAACTTGCGTATGCTGGTTCGACGCTCTTGGGATAGAAAAGTTGACCCAGGTTGGTATCGATTATTGCGCCCAAGTGCAATAGCCGGTTGGTCGGGGATAGGTGACTCTTTTGAAAATTGATCAGGAACGCATGATCCTGGAGTGTTCTGATCGTCAGCTTGACGTCCAAGCAAGCGCTCAGCGCCGAGGACGATTGAATCAGAATATCGTCCAAGTAGCACTGGAGGCGTACCGGAACTAATCTCAGTTGTGCAGCAAGGACTGCCAGGATTTTTGTAAAAAAACTCCGGGGGCTGATGACAGGCCGAATGGCAAGGCCTTGTATTGATAATGGCGATCCGCATACGTGAATCTGAGAAATCGCCTGTGAGCTGGATGTATGGGGATGTGGAGGTAGGCTTCTGACAAAGCTATGGACGTGAGGAAATCCCCTGGCCGAATGCTGCCTAGAATCGAATGAAGAGTTTGCATTTTGAATGTTTGGTACACCAGGAATGAGTTGAGGGTCTTGAGATCGAGTATTGTCCTCCATCCCCCTGAAGTCTTGGGACCTACGAAGAGGATGGAGTAGAACCCGAAACCTCTTTGATCTGGTGGTACCTGTTCTATTGCTTCTATGGTGAGTAAATGTTGAATGGCCTCTCTCATGAGACCGTTTTACTGGATTCCGTGATAGGGGGCAGACTATGAAGTGCCGTGGGGGAGGAGCTAGGAATTCTAGAGATAGACCGTCTCCGATGGTGGTGAGAAACCAGCTGTCTGTGGTGGTACTTTCCCATTTGTGGAAGTATTTTGTCAGCCTTCCTCCGATGGGAGGAGTCCACCCCAAGACACTTAGTCTTTCGGAAGGGATGACCTCCCCTGCCACGGAAAGGTCGCTTACCCTGGAATTGTGGCTTTGGCCTGTCCCTGTAGCCGGACCGGTCCGAGGAGCAGTCCGGCCCTGCTTGAAAAAGGCCGATACCCACTCCAGGAATTTCTGTCTAAGCTGGACCTAAATGACGGGCGTCGATTGTATGGAGTAAAACGTCTGCCTGTCCTTTTAGAAAGGTGAGAAAGTACCTTCTTTTTCTCCTTGTTTTCAATTAAATAAGGAGAGAGTGCCTCGCCAAAGAAGTGACCACTCTGATACGGAGCAGCTGCTACCCGCCATTTATGTTTGGTGTCGGCCCTCCAATTTTTTAACCAGAACAACCTACGTGCAGCTACGTTGGAGGCTATGGCTCTGGCCGAATAAGTGGTCGATTGCAGGGACACGTCCGCCATATATTCCAGAGCAGCTTTCAACTTAGTGACATCCTGATGTACCCTCAACTCATCTAGGGAAATCCTGGCCTGAAGCTCTCGGAGCCAAATCAAGGAGATCCTGGCGAAAAAGGAAATAGAAGTTGAAGCTCTTATCGCCAATGCCGACGCCTGGTGAGTTCTACGCAAGGAAATCTCAGCCCTTCGTCCAGTAGTGTAGATTTTGTCTAATTTTGAGTTGCGATCGTGCGGAGGCCTCCAAAATGGCGGCCGCGCCGATCCGAGGTGAAATGAAACTTTTTTTTTTTTTTTTAATGTTCTCCTTAGGTAGAAAGAAACCTGGAGAGTGACTTCGATTCAAGGAAAGAAGAAAGAAAACGGTAAGAAGGCTTTGGGCAAAGAGATGAAATTAGGTACTGAGCCCAAAGAAAGGCAAAAAAGGGGGGGGAGGAGGAATGGAGATCGCCACGCTGCACAGGGCAGCGTTTGAAGACGATCAGCTAGATGTCGGCAGGGGCTTGCCTAGTCCTTACAGCTCTGAATAGGGCTGAAGTACTTTCCTCCCACCAGGAATAGGAAAAGAGTCCACGGATGGAAAATCTTACTACCTGAGTTCTGAGAGCTAATCGGGAGCCAAATTTCACGTCTCTTCAGGGCTGAGACCAAAAGAAACTGGGGCATGGTCAGACCCTGAAGGGGCGTGGCAACCTTGATTGTTTTGGTCTGATTGGGCCAGAGGACAAATAACACCCATCCGTGGAGTCTACATTCCTCCATTTGCTGGAGAATTAGATACTTTTCTCTTATTCTTTGAAAAGTCTAGTAGTGGCTACATGTCACTTGGACACTTCACTCTGTTGCTACAGCAACTTTACCAGACTATATCATAGGAAAGTTAAGAGTCTGGGGCAGTGGTGAGATTCAGCCGGTTCGCACTTTGGCAGAACCGGTAGCTAATTTTTTGTTGCCCAGGCCCAGAATGGACTCCCAGAAGCGGCATCCACACAGAGAACCGGTTGTTTACATATTTGAATCCCACCACTGGTCTGGGGTAAGGTGGCTTTAATACAATTTCCTCATTCCTTACATCCCTCGTTACTCATTATCGCTCGGCATAAGCTGACGTGAAATGTGCTCTTTCGAACTTGGAGAAAAGGTAGGATTTTTAAATAACACGTATATAGGTAGTTCTCTACTTACAACCATATGTTTAGTGACCGTCTGAAATTACAACGGCACTGAAAAAAGTAATTTATGAGAGTTTTTCACACAACCGTTGCAGCACCCCCATGGTCATGTGATCAAAATTAGGATGCTTGGCAACTGATTCATATTTATGACAGTTGCAGTGTCCCAGGGTCATGCGATCTCCTTTTGCGACCTTCTGACAAGCAAAGTCAATGAGGAAGACAGATTCACAAAAAAACGTGTCACTAACTTAACAACTGCAGTGATTCGCTTAACAACTGTGGCAAGAAAGGTCGTAAAATGGGTCAAAATTCACTTATAAATGTCTTGCTTAGTGACATAAATCAAGTTGATTGAGTAATAACTCCACTCCACTCCACCCCCCGTCCTCCCCATGTGTCCTTAGGCTCTAATGTCTGATTTTAAATATTTACGTTTTAACTGTATACGTATAGACATATTTCTATAACTGTAAGTTGCCCAGAGTTACCCTATGGTAAGATGGGAGTCCAATAAATGTTATAAACAAACAAACACATAAATACATTTTGGGCTCAATTGTGGTAGGTAAGTCAAGGACTACCTGTATTTCACATAAAAAATATATCATTGTCCAATCAGAACTGCACCAATCAGAACCCCTCTCTGGCAATCATCTAGAGCACTGTTTCTCAACCTTGGCAACTTGGAAGATTTGTGGACTTCAACTCCCAGAATTCCCCTGCCAGCTCCCAGCATCTTAAGAAAGTGAAAGATCTCACGTGTCTGACGAGACGTCCAGATGCCAAGGTTTTGTTGGGGACATCAAAGGTGGCTTCTCGCATTTCAAAGGCCACGCCAGTGTTACACCAATGGAAAAACTCATGGAAGAGTTTTAACTTTGTGCCGTGCAGCGATTATGTTAGCTTCTGTTTACTTATGGAATCAAACAATTTGACTGGGGAATCTAAATTTTTGCATGCAGCCATATCAAAGAAGCACAATCATTTTACAACAGAGAGCATGTGGACATTTGACAGCATATTAAGACTGCTTTCCCAAAATGCCCATCGTGGAAAACTTTATGTTTTTCTTAAAAAGCTGCCAGGATAGAATATTGTTCACCAAAATGCCCATTTATCTGAAGGCAAACCAGCTCCTCTGGCCTACTTTTAGCTTTTTTTCTAGTCAGGAGAGTACACAGGAGCATCAGGTTGTCTCTGTGTGTATGTATATTTGTGTATGTAACACATACATAGGCCCTCATCCAATAGAATATCAGCATCTGATGGACCAAGAAATACTTTTTATTCAGAGGTAGCTTACTTTCTAAAGGTAGCATCACATTACTAAGCCCACATAGGAGCAGAGAGAAGAGAGTTTTTGCTAGTGGAAGCAAAAATCTCCTTCCACATTTGTGGGAGAAGAGGCTCCAATTTCATAATAAAACATGAAAACAGAGAGGAAAAGGGAACCCTGCATTTTGAAAAAAAGTGACACTTACACATTGCTTGCAAGTTGAGTGCTGGAGAAAACCCCCACCAAGGTGTGGTGCCAAAACCATTGCCAGTACCTGCTGCTAGCATGACTGCAAAGAAAACATATCATAAGAAAAACATAAAATTTAGGAATTATGTATCAGGAACCCATCACAGTTGATTTACTCTCTTGCTATAATTTTATCTACCTTTCGCATTCTATATACGAAACTGATCTTCTTCTAATAATATGACTCTGGGCAGCATGCAAGAGAAACAAACAATAACCAGAACAAATTACCACACATTAAAAAAGCTACCTGATGTGTAAAATATAAAATGGCACCCAAACAGAGCAAGTAAACAACTAGAAGGGAACTCCACTCAACTGGATCCTAACAGCAGGGCCTTGATTTTGCCGTGACCTTGTTAATCTTAGAAAAACTGCTCTTCTCAATTTCATCCTTTACCCACAGACCTGGATCCATCTTATAGGATTGCTATGTCCCATCTTTTGCAAATGGGTGCCTATATTTTTAATTTCTTGTGAACAACTCCAATTCTTGTAATTATTCTATATTGTAATGTTTCTAGACTCTACCAAACTGGAGAAGAGATGAAAAAATTGTTATTCTTTTGATTTTACTCCTAGGGCAGTATATTAAGTAGATACCACATACCTTTCTCCAAAAGGCAACTTGACTTACATCATTTGTGAACCAACATAGTTCAGGCTAACCTAAATTCTAAAACTGAAGGGGCAAACCTATTTACAAAGGACTCCTTGTTACTTGCCAGCGCTTGTCTCCATATTTACGTAAGTGATCTGATCATATGCACCTTTGTTCCAGATTCAAGCAAGTCATTTCAGAGAGGACATGAACAGGCATAGAATACAAATCCCTTATTACACCAATTTGCCAGGAATCAGGGATAAGTAAAAGAGCATTTGCACTGAAGGGAAATAAAAATTCACTAGAAAGAATGCAAAAAAGTAAAAAAGGAGAGGATGCTTTGCTGCTATGGAGCATCTGATGTAACACCAAGGCATTTGTCATATTCTGATTCCCCACAATAACCTCAGGTAGAGACTAGAATGGGGTCAGGGGACCATCTACTAAGGTAATATCCAGGACACCCAATTCTTATCTCAGCTTTTCATTTTAATTATTTCAAAAGTGCAAGCTTATAGCAGAAGTCATGTGAAGACTCCATGAATTAGTACAATGCTTCATTTTAGATATATTATGAGTAGCCAGCTGCTTTTAAGATGAAAAAGAAGACAGTAGTGTAATATGTGATTTTAAGGTTCAGATGGAAAGAAAATGCACGGGATATATATATGATTATTATCACACTGATTTGGACTAGGAGTAACCATTCTTAATATGAATGCAACTTTAAATAAGAGGAACATACTGTGTGGAGCAACCTGACAAATTCAATTTATTCATATGAATAAATGCATAACATTTGCATGGCATAGCCTACTTCTGGTGGTCTTAATTCAGTGTTCTCTCTTGGAAGAATTAGATGTTATGGTTTAAAATGAAAAATGAAGTCAAATGATAAAAATAAGCCTATATATTGCAGGGAAGGGCTGTATTTCAGCAATAAAATACCTGCCAAAGATCATAAGTTCATTTTCTGGCCAGTATAGGAGAAGCTGGGAAAACTCTTCTCTGAAATCCCAATAAAGGGTTTTACCCATAATTACAATTGTGAGTTCAGTTAACTAATTATACAGGACAGATTCTTTGGTGCTTTGATTAGTGCTTACTAATCTGTTTTAAAATGGAGCATCAAATAGATATAACCAGAAATTGGATCCCACCATTTAATACTGCAATAATAAAACAGCTGCAAAAGATGAAACAGCTCTAATCTTACTACTTTATGGCTTAGCACAATCTTCCAATCCTGCTAATATTCGTCTAAATCAATGTTTTACAAAGTGTTAAGGGTCTTAGGGGTTTGTGAAATCAAAATTATTTGCCAACCTATATTGAAAAATAATACACTAAAATCCTGTCAAACAATTGTGAGAAGTGGTAGTGGCAGCAAATGCATCAATTTTATTTTTTTAGTACAGTAAATATTGATAAATATAACCCATACCAATAAAAGTATTTTTGGAGTCTTCCATAATTTTTAAAAGTGGGAAGGAGACCTGGGAGAAAGAAATTTAGGCAACACTAATGGAGAACTCCAAAGGCTTATATGAGTTATACCTCTCAATAATTACTGTATTAGAAATTAAAACTGAGAAATCTTAAAATATTTATTCAACATTGAGGAACCCCTGAAAATTCTCGGGGACCCCCTGGGGTTCTCAGACCACAATTTGAAAACTACTGATCTATATCCATGTTTTTCAAACTTGGCAACTTCAAGATAGGTGGACTTCAACTCACAGATGTGGGCTGGAGAATTATGGGAGTTGAAATACATTCATCTTAAAAGTTGCCAAATTTGAAAAATACTGGTCTAGATCAGGGGTCCCCAACCTCCAGTCCGCATGCCAGCAACTGGTCCGCACAAACAAACAAAGCCCCATCTGCAGGATGTAGGCAGCACACAAAACCACGCACCCTCCGGTCCACGGAAAAACCTCTCTCCACGTAACCGGTCCCTGGTGCCCAAAGGGTTGGGGACCTCTGGTCTAGATGGTTTGTCTGAACCATATATTTATATAGAAAGCACCAGGGCTTTTTTTCTCATAGAACGCCCAGAACGGAGTTCCGGCACCTTTTTTGGATGGAACCTTGTAGGGTAGGCAAAGCGGGTTGTATGATGTGTGTGAGTTCCGGCACCTTTTTTTTTTTTTTTTTATAGAAAAAAAGCACTGGAAAGCACAACTTACCTCTGAGTAAACTGTAGGCATAGTGAACCTAAGATGCTAGGATACTAATACCGTAGTCTGTGAGAGGAAGATGAGGCAGTACTGTAATGGCAATAAGATTTAAATGCAATTTATTTTCTGTGCAACAGCATGGCGTGACCCTTGACATTTGATATTCATACAGGTAGTCCTCAACTTACCACAGTTCATTTAGTGACTGTTCAAAGTTACAACGGCAATGAAAAAAGTGACTTATGACCGTTTTTCCACACTTACGACCATTACAATATCTCCATGGTCATGTGCTCAAAATTGAGAGGCTTGGCAACTGACTCATATTTATGATAGTTGCAGTGTCCCAGGGTCATGTGATCCCCTTTTGCGACCTTCTCACAAGCAAAATCAATGGGAAAACCAGATTCACTTAACAAGTGTGTCACTAACTTAACTGCAGTGATTCACTTAACTGTGGCAAGAAAGGTCATAAAATGGGGCAAAACTCACTTAACCAATGTCTCACTTAACAGCATAAATTTTGGGCTCACTTGTGGTCCTAAGTCGAGGACTACCTGTACTTATATTTAGCTGACCCATCCCTTACCCAGCTTAACCTTCTCCCGCACTGAACTTAATTCAAATTTAAAACCTCCACGGGATGCGTGCCTGTTCTGCTCACTGGCACCGAGAACCACTCCGATCTATCCCGCCACCCCGTTTAACCCCTCAGTTTGCCTTTAAAGTGGGGTTACCCGCTTATCCCCTCTGCCACGATCCTCTGCCGAAAAAGTGGGTCGCGCAGCGCCTTTCCTGGCGTAGGTCCCTCTTGCCCACCCTCCTGATGGAAGTCGTGACAGACAGCTCCCTGTTCAATCAGTCGCGCCACAGGACGCGCGGCAGCCAATCCAAGCCCGGGAAAGGAAAAATAGGCGGGTAGTCAGGGACGCGGTCTCCCCGGCAACGGGGCCTGCAGTGATGGAGCAGCGTGCCTGGCGTAGATTACCTCAGAGGTACGCTTTGTCCCTTCTTCGTCGCCTAAAGGAAATGACGTTTCTCCCACCCCTTTCTTCGACTTCAAGACCTCTTATATGTCAGGCGTATATTATATGTACTTACTAATTTGCCGTCATGACAACATAGAAATCTCTGTGGATGCTGTCATGAACTGCTCGGGGGTGGGGGGGAGAGGGATTCTCAGATTTGCTCCAAGGTTTATCTACGGGAGAAGCGATACTCCCTTGCTGATTGTATTAATATACTTTATTGAATGGGGGGAATCCTGTATTAATTTAATGTGCTGCTTTGCCTAACCGAAACCAAAGTGATGTATGGAGTAATAACATGCAGGCATCTGTGCAATAAATAGAATAAAAGCATTTAGCTCGATAGGGATTAAAATGGGAAGACTCTCTTGGCTGCCTTCTAGGGGTGGTCCAGAGTTTTGCAACCCAGATAGGCTAGCTCTGTTACTGCCCCAGGCAAAGGTTACAGGTAGTCTCAACCTACGACCACAATTGAGCCCAAAATTTATGTTGCTAAGTGAGAAATTTGTTAAGTGAGTTTTGCCCCATTTTATGACTTTTCTCGCCACCTTTGTTAAGTAAAGCACTGCAGTTCTTTTTTTTTTTTTTTTTTTTCAATATAAAATTTTATTGTTTTTATCATAAACGAAAAAATACATCACAAGTATTACACAATAATTTATCCCATCCCCCTACCCCCCAGACTTCCCAAACCAAACCTAGGCTAACATTCAACTACAAGTAAACAAATATTAATATCTCTAACTCCAAACTCTAAACTTAAGCAATCCATCTCCT
>NW_015389952.1:0-27997 GCF_001527695.2 Protobothrops mucrosquamatus
ATATTACTTAATGTGAGCATGTGATAATTTTATCTTTTTAAGAGATTTGGCTAGTTTTGCAAAATATCTACTGTCTCCCAAATATCTTAGAAACAGATTTATTTATTTATGCTATCCATCTTTTTGATCAGCTTTTTGAAGACAAATCTTCTACTGTCCCATCGCTATCTCTAAAGGTTGCTTTTTGGAATCATACATTATCATTTCCTTTTACAATCCCAATCTAATCAGAGCCTAAGTCTTTTCCTCCTATTGTTATAAAAATCATGAATATAAACTTTCTTTGTTATACTCCTGAAATCCAGATTAAACATGCTGATTAATGATAACAATTCCATTTCTGAAACAAAAACATAGCCATTAAAATTATCTGAGGAATTGTTTAACAAAAACAATTTACATCTTTCCCTCTCTACAGTCTTAAATCTTCAAAGATCTCATTTGTTTTTACAAGAACAACCAAACCATGTGTAACATTAGAGATTCACTGGCATTTCCCACAACCATTTTTAAAACACTGTCTTTGTGTGTGTGTGTGTGTGTGAGTGAGTGAGAAAAAGAAGGAGGGGGAGAGAAAAAGGGGGATAATTAATTTGTCTTCGATACTACTTACATTTTCTGACTGTAAGCATCTCACAAGAACCCACTGTACTTTAAAACCTTTTTTTTAAAAAAAGCATAAATCTGTCTATAGTAAGCCTAACATTCTTTATAGCATACTCAGGATCAACTTTGATAATCCTTATTCTTCCGTCTTGAAGGTCCTGTAAAAGAACCAGGTCTTCACTTTTGCAAAACAACAACAACAAAAACAAACAAGGATAGAGAGGTAGATTGTTTTAGGACTCAGGAGGACAATTACAGCAATTGTCAGTCTTGCAAGGCAGTCCAGAGAGAAAGCAAAACCAAATGAATTAATTTTATTTTATACATTACAGAATCATGCATGTCTGAAAGTACATTTCTTCCCCATCATCTTTACAGCCTAAGAAATTAGAGAGGGTCCCGTCTAAGATGCTTGCAATATCCATATTCCTTCTTCAGGCTAACCTGCCTCTTATCCAAATATTCCTCTAACTGTGGCTTTTCTCTCTGTCTCCCAAGGTCACTCCCACATACTATTGCTGCAATCCAGGAGATTACACTTAATTTTTTGTACCATGATGTTTTCTTTACTGACACAAACATGGTGCCCAAATGTGTTAAAAATTGCTTTGGAGAGGGGACAAAGCAAATAAGCATTGAAAGAGATTATTTCTATCTTAATTTATACTCACCCCATGAAGATTCTAGCAATTAATGTATGTCTTTCATCCTTTGATTTTTTTTTAACTTTAAAGAACTAAAACAAAAGTAAAATCTGCTCAGAGATGTTTAGCATCCCTTGAATTTTAGCTCTATAGTTGCTACCTTTCTGTGCCACCAGGTCAACTATTTTTCTTTTTGCCATTTGTTCTCTGTCTTCCCCAATATGACAGGTCAAAACTGGTTCAGTTCCTTGCAGTGATGGGGAAAATACCCGTACAACAAATATACAAGATACAGAAATTTATCTCCTTATAGCAGTGGTTCTCAACCTTTTTAATGCCGTGACCCCAACCGGTCATAAGTCGAGGACTAAACCGGTCGTAAGTCGAGGACTAAACCGGTCGTAAGTCGAGGACTACCCAATTGGTCGTAAGTCGAGGACTTTCCCTGCCCGGGAGTGCCGCGCATGCGTGGTTCCGCCCCCTGCGCCGGCCAAGGCGTAGCTGGCAAGCGGCAGAGACGGAGCAGGCCGACCACCAGCTGGCCCAGCCCAAGGGAGGTAAGGCACCCACTGGAAAAGGGGGAAAAATGGCAGACAAAAAAAATGGCGGACAAAAAAAATGGCGGACAGCCTTGCTTGGTGACCCCCATGAAATGGTCGATCGACCCCAAATGGGGTCCCGACCCACAGGTTGAGAACCACTGCCTTATAGGCTCTGCTCTTTATGTAATGTCTCGGGTTTGTAAAGATGGGGAATCATCACTACTGACTGGTTTAATTAAGGTATCATTTCTGTCCTGAGATTTCATCTATTTGTTTTCTTCCAAAATGATGAGTGGGCTGTGCTGCTGGTTTAGTTTGCCCATTTGTAGATTTTCCAAGCAGGGGAGGATGGCTTATTTATTTTTCTGATCTTTTAAAACTATGCATGATAGACCAATAACCTATCCCAGGAAATTGAGGCAACCCTAATGACAGAATGGGGCAGGCAGAGATAATTAATAGTCACCAGATATTCTGTTGAGCTGTTTAATGTGTGTTTATATATTAGGTCACTGTTCGCTAGGGAAGGAAAGGTGCAGCTGACATTCATAAACATTTCTTAGTCTTTGACAACTGTGCTGACGCAAAGAGATCAGGGAAATAAGGAACATCTCATCATCAGAGCTGTAAGCCTAATAAAGGTGAGGAAAAGGTGAGAAAGCCAGGGAAAAAGGGAACCTGGGGGAATAAATGAAGAAGACAGGCAGAGGATGCATTGATTGGGGATGTTGCAATGGAGAGGAGTTCTGTGGGTGATGGATCACCTCTGCTTAGAACAAAGAAAAAGCAGGCAGCTTGCCAGGAATGGCTTAGGCCAGTTTCATTAAAACTCTTCATTCATCATACTGAAATGAGGCAGCATTTGTTATTGCAGCCCTGGTGTGTTGGTGCAGAAGCTATTAGAAAGAGTGGGTGGGCTTTGATAGGAGAGAGGGCAGCAGACAGGAAAGGATATTATCAGAAAGTAAGAGAAAAAAGATGTCTTCCACTGACAAGCCAGGTTTGTTCCTCAGTCAGTACCTCAAGTTTCATTTGTCTGAGAGTTGATCTTCTCTGTACAAAATCTTATAAATGGTGAATTACAATCATGTTGCAATTCAGCATTCCTCAGCCTGATGTCTTCAAGATGTGATGAGACAACTGTACAATTTTCAAAGTTCTCAGACACATGGTCAATAGCTAGCTGGGAATTCTATAAATTATAATTCCAACATATTTTGGAGATCATGAGGGTTGATATTTGAGGTCATAATTCTAGGAGTGATATATGTATTAAAGAACATTCACCAAAGACCCCTCAAAGTAGAATCAGTTGTTGATACCGCAACTGAAATATTTACAAGGTAGCATTGACTTTAAAAAAAAAATCCTAACTATAATGCCCATTCAACAATACTGGGAACACAATTTGTGGTTTAATATTTTGTAAGAAATATCTATTGCTTATTGATTTCATTTCAGATATATGATTTGAGCCTTAGAGCCACTAAACTCCTCCTTTTCTCCTTGCCATGTAAATATGTAAAAATTAATGCGATACTGAATCCTTTTCTATTTGACATCTGCAGTCAAATTTTAAAATGGGTGATTTACTGGATACAAGTCAATCCTCTGTGTGTGTGTTTAGTAAAAATTATGACCTTCACAGAAAAGAATTAGAATCTGCCTTTTATTAAGAAATTATTCAGAATTAACGAAGAAGAAATAGTTGCTAGAAAAGCACATGTTCATTTAACTTCATTTTATGTGATGGAAAGAGTGATAAATCTATGTTTGAAATGACCTTCATGTACATTTATCAGAATAATAATTAGTGCAGTACTGAATTCAGAGCAGCATCTATGATACTATGGGATATATCCTTCTTTCTAATTTAATTTACTTATCTGGATACAACTTGGGGGTACTTACAGCACAGTAATAATACCACTAAACAAATTATCTAGCCAGACACAACACAATATTTGCTATAACTTGCTTCTTACTAAAAATCTATTGCTCTGTCCTTTGCTTCCATATTTAGCTTCAGCATCTTTGGGAACAGCTGATAATTGAAACTTGACACCATAATCTTAGAAAGCTGGCTGTGGACCACCATATGGGGATGTTTATTAGAGCTAGCAGGTCAACTCATGTTTAACTGTTCCTTATCACTTAGTGAATGTCATTACAGGAATAAAAGCCAGATTGCTTATGTCTCTTTCCATTCAGATCTCAGTAGCATTATTCAAGAGCCTTTACTTGAAGCAAACTGTTCCACAGATCTTAGAGCTACACTATAGATATTTAAGTAACTTTTGATTAAATAATTTCATGCTTGCTGATGTGTAAATAATATGGAGCATAGATAATGTATTATTAATATTGTAAGAATGTAAAAAATGTTATTTACCAAGGAGAGTAAATCTTGTTTATTTATATTCATTCTTTTATCTTACATGCAATAATCCTAGATAGAAAATCCTGCATAAGGTGACATACTAAATTAAAAATAAACCTGAATTAAAAAGCAAACTGTACAATTCATGCAAGAAAATAGCACCAACTACTTTAATGCTTTAATTACAGATGGATATTAGGTAATCAAAATCAATGAATCATAAATTCAAATCACCATGATTTAAGGCCTTATTTAAAGTCAATTAATGTTGGAATAGTTGAAGAAAGCTAGATGCTCATGCCAAGGGAATGATTTCCTTGGTGCTGGAGCTAATATACCACTCATGTATAATTCTGTAATGCATCCCACTAATGGGCACATGAGCAAGGCCTCTGTGGCTCAGCATAAAATCCAGGCAAGCTCACTTTTGTGCAGAAAACCTAATATGATCCCAAGCCAATAATAACCAGCAATTTAATGCAACAAGCATTGAAATCAATATAGAATTACTATCGGGATTGCTAAATATTATGGCTTATAATTTATGATTCAGTGTAGTGTGCAAACCCAATGTACTGTGCTTAATCATTAAATCATGATTAAGTAAACCATGGCTTAGCATGGTGCTGAAATATAATAACTTATAAATGCAACATAGGAGGTTATTCAGAATTATTCCTCTCACCCAACATTGTTAAGATTGACTGAATTCAATATTCAATATTCAATAGTGGTTTCAGGCAAGAACATTTTCCACACTCACTGGGAAATTTGAAGGATACATAGATTTGCATTTTATTATTGTGCTATGCCTAATCCCCTATATGAGAGAGAAGGGGTATTTTTGGGGGGAGGGGGATAATTATCCCATACATGATGATATTTAATGATGATTATCCTGGCTGATGATATCCTGATGATATAGTCCTGAATGTTACCCCAATTTGACTCAGAGAAGTGTTTGTATCTATGAAAGGCAAAAAATATATATAATTAATTAATTTTTAATTACATTTAAAAAATACTTTATTTTCAGGTACTCTTCTTCAGTACTTGTAATTTTGGCTTAGATGTCATCTGAGGACAGGTAAGAATATTACATTTTCTAATATTCCTCTGCTGTATCTCCTAATTAAGAATCTCAACTTTTGCCTTCAAGTTACTTTCTTATTACTTGGAATACTGCATCCAATTTTGGTCACCATGATGTAAAAAAGATGTTGAGACTCTAGAAAGAGTACAGAGAAGAGCAACAAAGATGATTAGGGGACTGGAGGCTAAAACATATAAGGAACGGTTGCTGGAATTGAGTATGTCTAGTTTAATGAAGAGAAGGACGAGGAATGACATGATAGCAGTGTTCCAATATCTCAGGGGCTGCCACAAAGAAGAGGGTGCTATTCTCCAAAGCGCCTGAAGGCAGGACAAGAAGCAATGGATGGAAACTAACCAAAGAGAGAAGCAACCTGGAACTAAGGAGAAATTTCCTGACAGTTGGAACAACCTGCCTCCAGAAGCAGTGAATGCTTTTAAGTTGGAAGTTTTTAAGAAGAGACTGGACAGCCATTTGTCTGAAGTGGTATAGGGTTTCCTGCCTGAGCAGGGGGTTGGACTAGATGACCTCCAAGATACCTTCCAACTTTATTATTATTATTATTATTATTATTATTATTATTATTATTATTATTATTATTATTATTATTATTGTTGTTGTTGTTGTTGTTGTTGTTGTTGTTGTTGTTGTTGTTGCTGCTGCTGCTATTGCTGTTGTTGCTATTGTTCTTGTTGTTCTCGTTGTTCTTGTTATTTCCACTTACCATTACAATATAATCATTCTTTAATATACTTGTTCTGGTTTATTTTGGGGGGCAATCCCATCCACACTTCAGTCATTGCTACTTTAGTGATGCTAGTGCATAACCATATAAATAACCATCAAATAAAATAATGGCGAGAAATAAAAGTCTGTGCAATAAAGGACCTTGACATTTAAGTTCAGATTTTTACTTATACAGTTTATAGGATCATATGAAGGCACTTATTATTGGCCAGTCTAACTTTTTTCAAGGGTTATTATGAGAATAAATGGTCCAATGATGGACCACTGTGCATTCTCTTAGAGAGAAATAATAATTAAAGTAAATATGCCTATGTAAGACTTTAAATGTTAATTAAAATTGGCTTTGGGGACACCTATTTATGTATGTATGTATGTATGTATGTATGTATGTATGTATGTATGTATGTATTATTTATTTATTTATTTATTTATTATTATTTATTTATTTATTTATTTATTTATTTATTTATTCCATCTGTGTCTCATTTATGCATTCTACTTGTTTCCTTTTCCTTTTCTCTTTTAATTCTGAATATTGCTAACATAGATGTCTGAAGGAAAGTGCAAAGGAAGCCAATGAAAAATGTGTGCCATGATATAAACATGCTTGTGCCAAAGGTTGGTAGACATATGTAAAATAAGACATAGTTGTCTCCACACAAGTTTTACTTTTGTGACCAATTTCAGTTTGCTGTAGGCATCAGTGCTTTTCATTTTTAGATACTGTAAGATTAAAGTTTATAGCAACAGTTATGTATAATAGGAATGGGAAAATTGTGCTTCATGATTAGCCCCCATGCCCCCATATGCCCACATTTGTGACTATAAAAGTCTTTCCTTTTTTATATTTGGGAGATTTAAAGTATAAACTGGGTCCTTTAATCTTGCAGAAGCATATTATCAATAGTACTAATTGTTCTTAGACATAGATTATGGAGGATTACAGGACCACACACCGCTGCTGAAATCAGTTCTGTCCACTCCAGTGAGATCATGTTTTACCAACAAGTAATCTGTTAGCCCCACTTAGGCTGAAGGGGCAAATCTATCTGGTTTCTCAAAAGTAGTCTATCTCTTATATAAAGGATGAATCTACAGCTCTTTAAGCCATAGGCAGTATCAATACCATTAGGGGAGAGCAGTCCATAGCAATACAGGTGGTCCTTAATGACACTTATTCAATGACTGTTCAAACTTAGTGCTGAACAAGTGGTACTTATGACCAGTCCTTGAAGTTCCTGCAATTACAACACTTCACATTCACATGAGGGATGGACTTTTTACTACAGCTGCACTATGCCATCCTTTTCCTCTTAGGGCAGTAACACATCCTGTCTTCTTTCTCAAAGCGTGGATTTAGCTGGAGCAGTACAGGGTTTTGAGATTGTTTGGCTCTGATTTGATTGGTCTTGAATACATTTTTGTTTTCATGAATAACACAATTTATAGATTTTCCTCTCTTCTGTTGGATTGTTCATACGACTTTAATCGTGAAGGACTATCTTGGGTCTGAGAAAAGGCCATAAAGAGAAAATCTTGTACAGCTTATCTTTATGACACAATAATCACAAAGAGGAATTAATACATGCAATGACATCTATATCAAGCCAAAATGATATCTCACATAAGTATGTAAGTTATTTTTGCTTGCTGACATCATGTCATCATGTGTTCCCCCTCACCTCGTCTGCAGGTGTCCATGATTATCTGAGTGCCAAAAAAGACATGACATTTTCATTGGAAATTTTTCTGTTTGAACAATATATAGTATTTCTTTGTTTAAAAGCATTAATTATTTATAATTAAGCATTAATTATTTATAATTAATCAATCAATCTAACAAGAAGGGCAAAATCTCATTAAAGTCAGGCTCAATTACTAGTCACATCCATGCAGATTTCCAGGCAGCAGTGCAGATATAATTTGCCACTGTCATCTTCTAAGGTGCTTTTTGACTTCCCAATCTAGACCACACTCTTTTATCCTTTGAAGGTCTTCCATTCAAGCATAAACTATATGGACAATGTAGCCCAGATACTGCCATTTGCTATATAGATGTCTAAACTAAACTACAAGTAAATAGAAATAGGATGGTTGAGATGTGTTAGTAGCTTGGGTTGGGCTGTTGGTTTGATCTCCAAGCTTGGTGATTTGGCTGCAAATGTTTTGTCTCCATTTGGGGGAACATCTTCAGTGCGCTTTGAATTGTGCTCATCTGTCAGAGCACTGGCCTTTAAATATCTTTTTGTGTGATGTAAATTGGTGTGGGTGTTATTTGTCTGGATGTTGCTGAGTCATGGTCTGGTTTTGGGCTGTTTGATTGGCTGTTTGTTGTTGCTGGGCCAGAGTCCTTGGTGTTTCAGTATCATCTGTGTGATGCTAATTGTGTTTGTTCGTTTGGTTGCCTCTGAGTCATAGTCTGGTTTTGGGTCTGGTTTTGGGTTATTTGGATGGATGGCATGGTTGAGATGTGGTCTGATTTCTTGTGGGGAGTTCTGATTTTTGCTGTGTGGTGGGGTGCCTGTTTGTTCATTTTAAATGCTGCCTTTGGGAATGTGGTTGAAGTAGTTCTTTTGTTCTCAGAAGTTAGTAGATTGGGTCAATATCAATGTGTCTGTTTATTGACTTATAGGTGGAGAACCAGGCATCAAGGAATTTTCTTTCTCTCCTTGATTTCACTTGGGTTAGATCGAACTTGTGTCCTTCTTATTCTTCATGGACAGACATGAGGGATAATGAGTCATGTCTTTTAATAGCCAGGGGGAAATAGGATGCCCAGCCTCTAATTGTCTTAATTTGTGTGTATGTGTACATGTGTATGTGCACACAATGTAGTTTGTAGAGTTATCTGGCTAAAGTTGCATATTTCAGTTGTCAACTGGGAAAATAATCCTACAAAAAGAATTTCCAAAGCTTTTCTATTGAAATTTTCTCCTAGACACATTCATTATTATTATTAGTCACAGAATTCTCTCTGGCTTAAGACAGGAAAAGCTGTAAGTAGCAGAGTTGCATTATTCAATTCTCATCTTTTGATCTATTTTTTAGTACTTCAAGAGCATTTGGGAGACTATAACAGAAATCTTAGGAAAAAGCTGGGGTTTCATAGTAGTTAAACCAATTGTTTTAGGGCTTATAAGAAGTAAATCAAATTGGGGGAAAATGTACTGGCTTGAATTTCAGCAGTTTGAGCCTAAAACCTATATGCAGTGGTGATACACAATTTCAATCCAAAATGCCTAGGGAAACATCTAGTTTTTCCTTCCTTCCTTCCTTCCTTCCTTCCTTCCTTCCTTCCTTCCTTCCTTCCTTCCTTCCTTCCTTCCTTCCTTCCTTCCTTCCTTCCTTCCTTCCTTCCTTCCTCCCAACAGGTCACATCTATCAAAATATTTGCCTGGTGAGCTCTTCTTGAACATACTTTCTCCTTTCATCCTTTCCATTCCCAACAGCAAAGCCCAGAACTTATTGACATTCTACTCTTTCATTTACCTTTGAAAGCACTGAGGTATGATGCAGAATAAAGCTGTGTTCATATCCAATCTTTCTGTTTTCAGATCAGCTTCTTGGGGGTGGTGGGAGGAATAGGAGCTGAGAAGTTGTAAAGGATCACTGCTTTTTTGTTTGCTTAAAGAAAGACATGTCAGTTATTTTGGGGGTCTTGATCTGTGCTTAATGGTCCAGGTCTAATGGCACCCAAACAGAATGAGAAAGCAGCAGAACAGACCTTGAAGCCTTTTAGTTATATTTCCAAGATTGGAAGTAGCCAATTGACTAGTATTAAACATTGCAGATGGAAAAGGAGGATAAGTAAAAGAGCAAATTCTATTTTCAAGCCATAGATAAGGCTTATTACATAAGTACCTAAATGGCCATTTAAGCAGATGCTGTATATGGGACCATTTCATTCTTTTTTATAAAGAAATCACCCATTACTTTCTGTTCCCCAATTTTATCATATATAGGTTTTGCATACCACCCAATATACAGCTTAGAGTGTTTCACTAGAATAAGATCAACTAGGGAAAAATGAATCTTATATTAGTATCCTTGGAGTTTATATGCATTTTCCAAATATTGGTGTGTCACATTCATACCTAAGAATGAAATCTGTAAAAAAGAGTAGGGTTAGAAAGAAGACGATGCATTTTAATTACAATAGCCAAACTTAACAACCATTGCCTCAAGTCTTATGTTATTAAAGCAGAGGATTACAGATGCAAGGCAGGACAAAGGTAGAAAAATAGAGTATCTTTTACTAAAGCCACATCTATGTAAGTACTCGCTATAGACCCTATTTAGGGTTATACAGTGTTTCTATTTTACAGCTCATCCAACACTCAAATAAATCACATGTCTTTCTACCATGCATTCTGATCCCACCCATGTGTGAAAGATAGATGGGAAAAGAGCTGATCAACAACTCTTTGATTAATGTGCAAGAAAGTATTGATTTATCCAGATGGGATGAAAGGAAGAAATGAAATAGTAATCTGTTGACATGTCTTATGCCCTGCTGGCATTAGAAGCCAGAGGAGAAATATATGTCTACAGTGTGTGTGTGTGTGTGTGCACATGCATGCATGCACATTTCTTATTTTTAGCTCAGTAGATGTATTTCTTTAAAATTCTCTTTCTGATCTACAGACATATATATGCTGCAAACAAAGGTGATAGGACATAGCTACAGATGTTCTTGATTTATACCCACTGTTTAACAACCATTCAAAGTTATGATGACACTGAAAAACAGCTACTTATGACCGGTCCTTGCACTTACAACCATTGCAGTGTCCCAAAATCACATGATCAAAATTTGGGCACATGGTAACTGGCATGTATTTATAATGGTTGCAGCATTCCAGGGTGATGTGATTGCTGCTTGTGACCTTCTCAGCAACTTTTGACAAGCAAAGTCAAATAGGCAAGCTAATTTAGTTAATGACCACATAATTCACTTAATGACTGCAGAGAAAAGGTGATAAAATTGGGTGAGACTCACTTAACAATCACATTGCTTAGCAACAGAAGTTCTGGTCCTAACTGTGGTTGTAAGTCAAGGAAAGGACTACCTGTACAGTAGAGAATCCAAAACTGATCCTGACTAAGCATAGAATGACCAATTTTATTTTATTCTGGATATATTACTTTTGTCTCAGATTTTTTTCCAATCCACATATAAGATAATTTCTTCTGTTAGTTTCTTTTTCAGAGTGAATGATGTTTTGTCCTCCTGTACATCTGCTGCTGAAGATGAGGAGTTTTAGATCCTTGGTGCTCTCTGAGCTTGGTATTTCCTTGCAAATGTTTCATTACTTGATTAGGTAACATCATCAGTCCCAATGAGTATGAGATTTCCTCCCCATTTATTCAAAGTAGCTGGTTCTGGTGATGTTGGTGGGGGTGTAGTTTTGTCCTTGTAGTTCCATGATTGGGATATTGTTTTCTGCTTGATAGTTTGTCAGTTTTTTAAACCCTGATTATATGGGCATTAGTTTATGGAGATGCTGTGTTCTGGTCTTTTTGTTTCCTTCCTATTGTCTTTTTTAATGGTGTGTAAATGTGGCTTATCTCTATTGCCTATTGAGGGTATTTTTATCTTTGTATCTGTTTTACAAGGCTGTCAGCCGCCCTGAGTCCGTAAGGAGAAGGGCGGGATAAAAATTAAATAAATAAATAAATAAATAAATAAATGACTGATTCATCTGAACACTAATCTTCTAGGAATTCCCTAGCATTTTTTAATTTAACTTGATTGAAGATGTCAAACTATGGATGATTCTGTCCATTTGTTGTGCGATTAAGAGTTTTCATCATATCTTATGACTGCTAGTTGGTGTTAATTAATGTGCTCTGCTGGTCTTCTGCCTGTCTGTCTTCCACAGAGACTATTACAGTCCTTACATTGTATATTGTAGATGTCTTCTGTTTTTATTTCTTGGACTACTGGGCCTTTTGCTTTATTTAAGATGTTTTGGATATTATTAAATATCACCAACAATAGATTATAATAATGGATTTTAAATGGACTTGGTATGCAAGAGACTTCTTGGCCATAAGTTAATTAAAGATAACAGATAAGTTTGCAAACAGGTCCTTTCATCTTAACCATTTCCAGCATTAGGCCTCGTTTCTAAATTTTCTGCATTCTGTATGCATTCTCTTTAGCAGGATAAACTCATCAACATCTGCATTTTTTAAAAAAATTCTTAATGAATCAATGGATAAAATGAATGTGCAAAATGAAAATGAACTGAACATGCAATGAACATTTTTTTCCTATATCTAGTTGTGCACAGTTATATATAAATTCACAATTAAGAAACTAAGATATTGAAATGAGGATGTTGTTTTGCTTCATATCTAATTATACCCTAGAGCACATTTGAAGATTCTCTTGGAACTTTGTTGATTAATAAATCTCATCCATTAGTGGTTGACAAAATTCCACTCCTTGAATACACCAATATAATTTGATAATAAAATTGTCATCATAATTGTCTTATTTAGAAAGGAGAAATTTGAAGACTGCCATTTGCAATCCAGCTGTCTTTGGCAAGTAAGAAGGCACCTACTTTTTGCTTTTCCATATAAATATCACTAGAATACATACTGAGTATTTTCATTTGTCATATGCCCAGAATTAATAGAATGTTTAAACATCATGATATCATCTCTATCAATCAAGCCCTATTGGGCCATGCACCAAAGCTGCATATTAATCACTAGCAACCCTGAGACTTGCTTATCAGAAAAGACTGAGTTTAGATCCATAAATATGATTTAGTTTTTTAAGTAACAGTATTAAAGATGAACTACAGCTTACAGTTAAGCCTTATGCTTAACGCTTATTTGGGAGTTCCCACAAAAAGATTGGTATCTTAAAGTTGTTAATAAAGCCCCCATTTTTCCAAGTAGTGAAGCAGCCTATCAGAAATACTGCTAGCCTGTAAAAATCATTGTGTTTTATTTGTAGTAAACATATATCCCCAGACAATTTGCTACAATGGAAGTGAAAATTCTCTCAATTAGTAAAAGATTTCAATGGAAGCCTAAGAATCAGAGGGTTGATTTTTATACGATAGTTACATATCAGAGTGAATTTCATTACTGCTCCTATTTGTATGGTATATGGGACTGGAATTAAATCATATAGTTGTAAAATAAGGGCAGAGTCAACAAGATAAGATGCTAGTTTTAAATATTCCAGAAAAAAACACTTTATACATATACAGATAGTCGGTGACTTATGGCCAGAATTGGGACCAGAATTTTCATTGCTAAACAAGGCAGTTGTTAAGTGAGTCATGCCCAGTTTTATAGCCTTTTTTTGCCATAGCTGTTAATCAAATCACTGCAGCCGCTAAGAAAATCTGGCTTCCCCTGTTGGCTTTGCTTGTGCAAAGGAAAATGGCAAAAGGCAATCACATGAACCCACATGGCATTGCAACCATCATAAATACCTGCAATAATCAGAGAGTCAACGTATATTTATTTCCCATAACACATTGCTAATTTTTTATAGTTTATTCTAAAAACTCATAGTAAAAGTCCATAGTCCAAATTTATCTGGAACCTTAATCCACTTATAACTTTCTTAGATAAAATTCTTATTTAGCTTTTGGCTCTTTATTTCAAATTATTTAAGTTTTAAGTTTGTATTTTTTTTTTATTTTGTTCAGAATTGAAGATAAACTCACCAGATGAAGATTTTTCAAACTTTTCATTCCAACAGTTCTCTAATAGCTTTAAGGTGGTTACTATGTAGCTTCTGAAAGTGATTATAAAGGGAGGCTTATGAATTAAGTGTGTTTTAAAAGAATCTCCTGCAGTTGTAATCAAAATGGCTCACCAGTTCCTTGGTCTTTGTCATGGCTGTTGACTCCACTTTTGCAAAGTTATCTTCATTTCACCATAATTTCCCAGAAGCCTCAGAGAATTGTAATTTCATATGGTGATTAAGTTTGATAATCATTTTTAATAAATGGAACACTAGGTAAGTTTGTGTTCAGATGCAAGCTAAATCCTTCCTCCCCCTTCCTCCTACTTAATAATATGGTTAGAGAGAAATGTAGGTTGACGTTGAGTGGTTAGTAGGTCACAACTTTCACTATTGGATACTAGAAGACGTGTGCCAGAAGATTTGAATGTCCTTTTGCCTTATTTGGATGATTAGTTAATTATTTATACAACTCTGATGATAAAAGCATTTTCCTTTCTACTATGCAGAAGAAATTAATCTTTTCAGATGACACCTGGTAACATACACATTCCTTCAGGTACCTTGTTTTTTTGCTTTTCATTGGGTTACAGATGCACTAAACTGCTTTTCTGCCAAATTAAAATTGTATTGTTTTATTATTTCAATTGTTAAGTAGCATAGCAACATAACTATATTCCTTGGCTGTAATAGCATTATTTTTTTCAGCAGAGCTGGCTTTTCATTTAAAATAATAATAATAAAAAATCAGATACAGTCTGATTTTAAAATAATCTGTGAAAAATTGTCTCTCTCTCTCCTTATATATACATACTCCCTATATATACATGAATGTACATGCACATTCAAATAGTCTGCTTTTATTCTTCAATGTTGGTTTGTTTTATATGGGAGATTTTTTTTTTTAAAAAAAGAAATCTATTACAGTTTATATATACATCCTGGAATTAATTTGGGAAAGAAAAGTCTGGACAGGATAAATAAATAGTAGATTCTCTACTGAATTATGCCAGTAACAGCTAGCTATTTAGTTAGAGAGCTAAACTTTGATGAGCTTTTTGAGTCAATATGTTCTCCTCCTGGCACCTCTGCACTGAAAAAAAAAATTAGCCATCTGGGAGAGTTATATTCCTAATATACCCAAGCTAGATGGCTCTCAGAGGAAATTAGAATTGCTCTGACCTTCATTTAAAGTGAATACCAATTTGAAATTTAGTAGCTTAAGGATGCAATCTTACTCAGATTTATTTATCAAAAATTAATTTCTCTCTTTCTTTCTCTCTGCAAGCATTCAATGGGTCTTAACTGTAATGAGTATTAAATTTTAATATTATGATTATGCACACCTTACAGCTTTATCTATCTATCTACCTTAGAATGGTAGGATATGGCTTGGACTTCAAAATTAGGTGTTATGGAGACTGCAGAAAATCTCAGGATTGTAGGCTGAACTGGGAAGCTGAAAAACATTCCACAAGATCCAATGATAAAACATTTTTATGTTGTTTCCCCCAAAAAATCTGTATGGCTGAGTTTATATTGTTACGAGAGGCTGAACTTACCATGAAGATGTCTTTACTATTTTACAATTCTTTGGGCCAATTTTTATAGTACTGATTTAATATAATAAAGGAAATGAGATTAGTACATACATTCAGAAAAAAAGCAATATAGAGTTTTTGCTTTGGGGGGAAAAAGCATGACTTCTTTTGATATAACAAAATAGACTACAAATGATTTGACTGACACTTAAGCTTATGCCACAGGAGACATTGTAGCTGAGGAGAGTAGAATGGAAATAAAAGATATGATTTCATAGATGTAGCTAGGTGCCAAGAGACAGAAGCAATGCATTTCCTGTTAGAATTGATTACTTAGTACTTAATGGACAAAATATGTGCATGCAAGCACTCATACGACTCTTAAATTTTTGCTCAGAAAGCTCAGAGAGGAGAGTGCTTGGGATCAGGAAATACAGAACAACCAAGGCAGTTTTCTTTCATCTTTTTCCCCATTTCATTCAGCCTTTCTTTAAGTGAATTTACAACTCCCAGGTTACAACTGCCTAACAGCACAGACAGTACATTGAGCAATACTGACCTCCCACACTGGAATACCCATTAACTCTCAAATAAAGACTCTCTTAGGGGTTATGTGATGGGTTAATTGACCTACGTTTAATTAATGCCTAGTTAATGCCAATACTTTTAATCCATATTATGCACCCATGTGGACAATCTTTTCATAAGAATAACAGTAGGCTGGTGCACTTAGGAAGACAATTGGCCATCTTATATGACCTTTCTAGCATGTCATATCAGTTTGCCAAGAACATTGATTTGATGGCAAAATGGACACTACAACCTAGAAATAAATGGACAACTGTTCCCATGTACTTTAAAGCCCGATTTTCCATGGAATTAAGATAATAACCCGTTCCTTGTTTGCATATACAATTCTTTGACATTAATCTTGAAGAATAAATCTACTGACTCATATGATGTGAAATTCTTGAATGATTGTAAAAAAAAAAGATCTGGTGATATCTGAAAAAGAAAATACTAGCCATCCTTAAACCACTAAGATAGGGCTACCATAATTTGGTGTGCCAGAGCAAATATAGCTCTCTAAATTGTTCAATATGGCCCCCAAATTCTTCAGATGTGTAGGTTTTGACAATGGAAAGGAGAATGTTATTAAGAATGTGGAAAGCAAGCAAATTAATGTGTACTTATTTCAATATAAAATTAATTTAGTATTTGTTCCAATTTTGCCCACATTGTATAATTTAATTCCCAGTATGATATTCAAAATTCAATATTGCCAATGCTCCCTCCTCACAAAAATAGTTGTACTTCTAGGACTGAGGCATGGTTCTTGTTTTAACTTAGAATGTGACTAAGCTGCTGCTTTTTGCACTGTTCCTAATACCTCCCCAAAAATGTTCTAATAATTGTATTTTCAAGGCCAGTATTGATGCTATCCCCAAAACAAAATGCCAGTGATACTGTGAAGATAATATTGTTTTCATCTGTTCAAAGAACAGCATGGAAAATTGCCAAACTAAAAGAGCAAACAAGGAATACAGGAATCAGAGCAAGACTTTTCTTTAGATGTTCCCTATGTTAATAAATGCCAATGTTTTCTTTTCTTTCTCTACTTCCTTTTGCCTTTTCCTATATTTCAAGTCATTTTCTGTCTTTTAAACTGTACACAGTTAAAACTGATGGTATGCTGCCATTTACTTCAGTATAATTTGCCCATCATCTCAGTCCATCATTGTTTAAAATGATATCCCAAAATAATATTTAGCTCTCATATTTTTTTGCCTCTCAGAAATGTATTGCTCATTGGAGATTGATCACAAATTCTGTGAGAACAAATTGAATTCTAGCAAACTGAAGTTTCAACTCAAGCATGATGCACCATTTCATTGGTATTGGAATGCCATTTTCCTTAGCATGACTGGAACAGAGTGAAGAGGAAGGACTATGGGTGACATGATAGCAGTGTTCCAATATCTCAGGGGTTGCCAGAAAGAAGAAGGGGTCAAGCTATTCTCCAAAGTGCCTGAAGGCAAGACAAGAAGCAATGGATGGAAACTAATCAAGGAGATAACCTAGAACTAAGGAGAAATTCCCTGACAGTTAGAACAATTAATCAGTGGAACAACCTTCCTCCAGAAGTTGTGAATGCTTCAACACTGGAAGTTTTTAAGAAGAAATTGGACAACCATCTGTCTGAAATGGTACAGGGTTTCCTGCCTAAGCAGGCAGTTGGACTAGAAGACCTCCAAGGTTCCTTCCAACTATTCTATTCTATTCTATTCTATTCTATTCTATTCTATTCTATTCTGTAGTACAGTTTATTTTGTATTAATTGAAAACATTATCCAGACTAACTTTCACTGGTATTAAAACGTTGAAACGGTCTTATGCAGGTCAACCCCTCTTTATTTTACACAATGATTACAAGAAAATGATCAAATAAACAAATAATGTTGTTATTAACAACAACAACCTATTTGGTTTCATTTTTAGTTTTATCTTTCTTATACCAATGTTAATTAATGAAATACAGGGAGAATGCAGAAATTAAAATGAGAACAAGATCATGATCAAACCAAAAATGTCAATATGTATGCATGATTCTCCATCGAACCACAGGTTAATTTAAATAAATGGGAATTAGAGTTGAACTCCTCAAAAGCCATGCATAGCAATGGAGCAAAATTCCATGCATAGAAATGGAGATTAATTTGAACAAAGCAATTTGCGAAAACTGAAACATAATGCATATGAGCAAATGAAGAAGGCAACCAATTTGTCTCAAAGAAGCAATCTGTATGGCTTCAAACTATGTTGGGTCATTCTTCAGAACCCCCTCTGGATGGCTTTTAAATTGCTTGCTGAAAAGTTTGGTGATTAGAAAAAGGCAAGAAGAAATGTCTGTAGCATTTAACAAAAGCCAGACCTGAGTAACCTTTGGCTTGAACTGAGGAAGTTACAGATTAAGGAATTTTGTCATGAATTAAAGAAATGTATCAAATAATTGTTCTGGACCCTCCTTGAAATAGATAATAAAAATTCTTCCTGGCTGGAAGGCTGCAACATATTGTGTGGACAATCTGCAACATTTGCCAGAATTAACCAGTCTACAATAGAATAGAATAGAATAGAATGGAATGGAAGAATGTCTATAATATAGCTCTGCCATGTCTGGATGCTCTAGTCATTACTTTGTTTTTTCCTGGCTTTTACTAGAACAGAAAACTCATATATAACATTGCAGGGAGTTAGTAATAGATGACAATCTGCAGTCTATTGGTGAACAAATAGGAGCTGTGTTCTTAGTAGACAGGATAGAGGAAAAAAGATTCTGAATAATGCTTTTATCAATATGAATATGAGGCGCTTTCCAATATTTTATTAGTAAAGAAAATGGAGTTGATTAATATAACCCATATGCATGTATTTATTCAATTTGTATAGCAGCCTATCTACAACCAGTGAGCCTGGGCAGTGAACAATCATAAAAACAATGACATAGTTTAAAAACAATGCAAAGAAGAAAATTAAAAACAAATAGCAACCAAGAGATATTATAATCCACTAGTGTCAACACAGCCAGGAAACAGCCATTCATATATTTGGACCCAAAATCTGTTGGTCAATATCCATCCAATTGGTTTTCATAAAGCTTTAAAACAGTAGAACATTATAGAAGACAAGGTCTTTAAATTCAAATATTGTTTTCTCCACTAAATATCTGTTAATAATGGAAAAGTGACTAGCCATGTGTGGATAAAACCAAGATTGAGAGAAGGATGATCTCTGGGGAAAAAACTCTCAGAAGACTCATTTTAACCTTGTTAGCAGTGCTGTATATTATTATATTATAAATTCAGATGAGCTCCTATAAATTTTTTGCTCACTGTATTACATATCATTAACACTTTAAGTCTGATGTTCACCTTGTATTTTATTTTAGTGTGATAAAAAATACTATTGCTGGGCAAATACATTATTATTTTATTCTTCTAGTTTCCAGGAGGAAGATAATTTGTTTCAGATATTCTTTGATTATTTCAGTATAATTCTCATGGACAGAGCATGATGTTCTTCCACATTTAGTTATAAGGTAGCCAAAGGCTGTGTGAATATTGTGTCCTTTTGCAACATCCCTCACATCTCACACTTCAATTAAGTCTAAGAGGCAGTGCTACATTTCAATAGCTCTGATTCTTCTCCCTCCAAGGGAGAATGTCTGTTCAGGAATGCAATAGATATGGCAATGAGCTGAACCCCCTTTGTACTGCAGATCCCATTTGCTTTTCCTCTTATCATCTATCACCACTGAGTCCTGAAGGGGAATCATATATATACTTATTTAAATGTGGACACAGCTCCTCTTCAGACCTTCTGGTTGAATGCAGAAATTGGAGAGGACAAGGGAAAAGAGAAATACATAGAAATATATTAGCTTTGTGACCACATTCTCCATACTGTAGGACCTCAAATGTTCAACTTGTGAAAATCATCACTGAAAGCATTTGAAGATAATCACATATGGCTGGTGACACAACTCTTGTAACTGTCTTGGCATGTAAAATCTCACCATGGTCTCCACATATCTCCAGGATTGAATTTTTAAAATAATAATAGTAATGACAGCAATAACAACAATAACAATAATAATAATACAAATTGCCAAAATCTGGTAAGAATTTCAAATCAAGTTTTTAGGTTGCTGGGAAATAAGAACAGGAAAGGATGAAAGAATATGAAATAACATCATGCAACTGTCTTGCAAATTGTTGACCAAGAACAACAACCTTTTATGAAATTTGGGAGAAAAAAAATGTTTTTAGTACAGTATTAGCTACATGTGCAAGCCCGGTACGTATCAGAGAATTAAATATCATTATTGAAGAAGAATAAAAAATACAGTGATTTTTGCATCTGTATATTTGAAAACAATTACCGGTAAGTTGCAATTCCTAATCATTTGGAGTTCCATATGGCTTCATGTTTGCTCTCACCAGATTGATTTTCTTTATCGTTAGAAAATGTTTTTCTACTCCAGTCATCCATCCATCCATCCATCCATCCATCCACCCATCCCTGTCTCTCTCTTTCTAATATGAACACACATGTGTACAGACACACACACACTTGAATACTTTTTCATTCTTCTCTATTATATGTTCCTTGTTCTTAATTTATTAAAATATTACCAATGTTTAGTTTTTATTTATATCTGTGTAAAAACAAAAAGAACAAGGAACAGAAAACAACAGGAATGAAACACAGGAATAAAGGACAACGTTTAAACTTTGTAGAAATACACATTTAAATATTGTCAGAACCCATATCTATCATATTGCATACTTCCCTGCCTCTCTTTCTCTTGCCTCCCAATTCCATTCTCTTCTCTCCCTGGGTTCTGCCATACTCCTAGAGGAGAGGGGGGACGGAGCGTGGGTTTATTGCCTTAGTTTCCTCTATTGATACAATGTAGCATTTTGCTTCCCTGCCTCCTTTCCCTATTTCTACAGTGTAATATTTCACCTTAGTTTCCTTTATTACCACAATGTAACACTTCGCACTCCTGCACTGTATCTATCTCTGAACTTTCTTCTCCCTAACCTGTCAGCTACAAAAAGGAGGGGAGAAAGAAATACAACCTCAGGAGCCTGGCTTATCTCTCCATTCTCAAAAGAAGGTGCGAAGAGCTGCTTGAACATTGCGCTATGAACAGAGTCGGACTGATGTTATCTCCCCTTTCCCACGATGGACAACACCTGGGGATTGGCCAGTTTGAACCGTCCGGATGAACTATGGGGAGGTTTGCTTTGGGATACTTTAACCCATCGATCTGTACAGGAGTCCCTCAGATCCTGTCTAGTATGCCTGACATCAGCTTCTCCTAATAAAAGTTCCTTTTGGAAGAGCTTGCTTCCATGAGTTCTGCTTTCTTGGGATGAGGTGTTGAGGTGGGTCCTGACAAATATCTATATCCAATATTTCTAGTTAAAATACATTGTTACAGATTAAGGTAATCTGCTATACATTGTTTTCTGGTGTAGCTAATAAATAGATACCAAATGTGAGTGAAACAAGATATTTTTTTCTCTGTTATGTTATGTTTTTCTACTTCCCACTATAAAAATCATTGGTCCAAATAGATATACTCCAGTTTTCTTGTTTTTTTCTGTAATAAATCTAGCAGTTAACAACTCTTTGCTTACTTGTTAAAATTAACCTAAAACTACTGCAACATTTTAATTAGAGATGATCATGTGACCATTAATGAAAAGGCATCAGACTGAATGAGCACAGCTGTAGCAATAGCATATAGAAGGTGAAATCATCATAGCGTGTAGCTGGATTAACTGACTATAATATTGAAATGACATAAAAGTTCAAATTTGCTGCTAACGACATGACATTAAAGCACCTGGATAAAAATCTCATTTATGTTAACAGGCTGAAAAATATTTGCCAGACTTCTGATGACGCATGCTTTGTGTGTATTTATGATTACCACCAAGGTACCACTATTCATTTACTAAATTTATTTTATAAAGGCCATGAATTCTGGCATATGTTTATGGAACCTGATGAGTGGCACTGTAAAACATTAATTAATTTATTATTCATGGAAAATAACCTTTAAAATACCCATACAGTTTTGTCAAAACAAGCATAGAGATAGGAATAGTAGGAAGACACATTGTTTTGAAAGGTGCTGAACTCCGTCAAATAATAAAAGGCTATAAAACTGTATTCTGCTTATGCAGTTTTAAGTTTTGAAAGAAGGAATCTGTTTATAGCTACTATCAGCTTTGCACATATTCAGGCTTGTCAATTCTTTTAGGGAGGGGTATAAAACATGCAAACAAAAATTCACATTTAAATGCATACCTTTGTCTAAAATAAATGTTTTTTCCTGTACATTTTCCCAGTAAAAATTTGTCCCCCTCTCAATACATGAATTCAATTCCTTTGAAGATTCATTATCTTTTCATTATTCTGCCTACCAGGATTTGAATAACATGCACATAATACTTTTCTGATATAGAGGTAGAGAATATCTAGCTCAGTCTTTTCCAACTACAACATCTTCAGACATATAGATTTCAATTGCCAGATTATCACTGCCGGCATGGCTATGTCTGAAAATTACAAGACTTGAAACCCATATATCTGGAGGGAAATTAATATAATCCTATCTAGAAGTTTATGAGGTAATCTTGACAAATTTGTAAAGGATCTATACCCACATAATTTTTGGGACTACTTTTTAGTAAATACATTCTTCTCCAGTTTCTTGACTTAAGAGCCAAGATAGTTTTAAAATTCATATTGCATATCAATGGAAATATATTATGCAGCATATTAGATTACAGTGAATGGCAGACAAACCTCATGTGCCACATCTTTCCTTTCTTCTGCAGGCTAAATCTAAAGATGACCGGTAGATTCTGAGCAGCTTATAAACTTTACATCAGTTTAAAAGCAACACATCTCACAGAAATCATAGAAGTAACATACAACGCATCTGCCACCCATGGATATGGCCTAATCCTCCATATCCCCAGATACTTTCCTAAAGAGCCATATCTTTAGAGGAATTTTGTCAGAGAAAGAAGCCTCAACAAATCTATTCTTCCTTATTTTACCAACAGAACAAGACCTCTGAAGCTAGTGGATAGCCTATGATTTCAAGGTCTGAAATACCATGACAAAAATATCTTTCAAGATGACAGAAGCTCTTCAAAATATCAACTAGCTACGTTATCATGCTACTTGAAGGTAACTGAAAATACAGAGATCAGTATTTTGCATGTAGAGTACTATATGTGCTTTCACAACTGAGGCCTGGCCTCATTGTTATATTTTTTGTTAATCTTTGATAGTATACTTTCTAATTTATGACACAATATGTACCTTAATGAAACAATTCACAAGAGACCATTTTAATATCACATAGATTGAGTTACAAAATATAAATAGCACATTCTTATCAAGCCATTTTACAGTATTCAGGACTAAAATTAAGTGGGCCTTCATTGTGCATATATCCTATTAATTGAGACTAAATATTATTGTAGTCAATACTGCTTATTCACTATTCTATATTGGATTTCTCCCTCACATAATCAGAATCAACAAGATATATACTGCATTGGCTATGAGAAGTTTATTTTCTAGCACTGTTGATTTATAAGTCCTAGGTATGATACATACAAGAAGACATCAAATAACTCTGAGTCTAATTCATGAAATAGCCCATTTTCCTTCATATTCAGTTAGACATTGCTGGATTCACGTTAGACTTACATTAAAGCAAAATATAGAAACTTCAGACAATATAACAAAATGTAATACTATAATATACAGATCAGCAAAACAACTGTAAATTCTAAAAATAAATTAATGGAATGGAATAATATTTACAAGATTCTTATAGTAGAGGTTTTTACCCTTGGAGTAAAGTCTGTTAAATTTCAGAGAAATGGGTAGAATGATTTAGCAATCTGGCTAATAATGATAATAACATTTCCCCCTAATAAGCTGTAACATAAGAGAACAAAGACTGGAAACATAAAGCAAAGCATGGGAAGAAAAGAAAGACTATGCAAAAGAAAACAAAGATACTACCAATAGTGATAGGTGGCTTGGATGCAATCTCCAAATTCCTGAAGTACCACTTGAACACCATCAGCATTGATAAAATCAGTCAGATCTGCCTATACTAGGTCTATGGGAAATGATTGATAGGTAGATAAAAATGCCAAATCCACACTAAATATCTGGCTGACTGTGTAACTGAAACCTAACAATATGCTGCTGTGGTTGCTTCTTTACAGACACTTGCAGAATATGTAGCAATCCTTTCTATTTCTATTGTTTGGTGGGGAAAATCCATAAAAATGGCAGTCATTTGAAACGTGCCAGAGGGCAAGAAACCTGACAAATTACAAATGAGAGGTACATAGGCTTTAGAGATAAAATTGTTTTGGAGATGTTGCTCTTGAAATAAAGTGAAGGTTGGTTTCACTTTGGGCATTATTAGATGATATGTGCAGGAAATAACCCTCTTGAAACATGGTTATTGAGAGAACTTCTGATAAACTTCTCTCTACATTAGAAATACTTTGAAATTCTCAGTCCTCGGTTACATACAACCCATGACTCCTATTTTACAAGCATTCATGTACATTTTGTGTGCATTTTTCCAATACATACATTTTTAAGAAGTTGAGAAATCTATAACAAAGGAGGAAAAAAATTCTAGAAAGTATTCTTTTTACTATCTACTTGATAGCACATCTCTTTCGTTTTGTCCTGGCCACTTTTTACAGAGGCATGATTGAGAGTATTTTAACAAACTGCATCACTGTCTGGTCTGGTGGCAGCAGTGCCTCAGATAGAAAGTCCATACAGAGAATGGTAAGGACAGCCAAGAAGATCATAGGAAGCTCACTCCCTGGTATTCAGGATGCTGCTTATAAGCACTATGTGCTTAGAGCTCAAAGCATTGTTAGAGACCCTCCACACACCCACTTTACAGTCTGTTTCTGTTGCTTCCCTCTGGGAGGAGGTTTCGAAGTATTTCTAGCAGGACTACCCAATTCTGTAATAGCTTTGTTCCCTATGCCATCCGTCTGGTAAACTTGCAAGATTCGTTTTCCTCGCCATGCACATGTATACATAATCCAAACTAGACTGTGTTGTTTCTCTGTGTCATATAATGTATGTGGGTATATGCATAATTCTATATTTATTTATTTTTGTCATATTTATGTAGTGTATATTGGAGGTGACCCTTTGAGAGCTGTATGCAACAAAATTTCATTTTAATGTATGCCAATTAGTGTACATTCAAAGTGACAATAAAGTTATTATTCTATTCTATTATTCTATTCTATAGCAGAACAAAAGAGACCATTTTACTGTATCTGGAAAAAAAGACTAGAAGAGTATTTCTGAACAATAAAATAAAACTTCCGTTTAAGGATGTGTTCATGACCTCTGTCAAGGGCTTTACTGGAAGATTTATTTTCTGAGAACTCTGGAGGATTTATCAGGATACAGACCAAGAAATTTTTAAACACTAAAACCTCTGAGTCAATTGTGATTTGATATCTTTGCCATCTGATCTTCCACTGTCACAGTTCTGCTGTTCATTGGTCACCATTTATTAAATTGCTGCATGATATAGCATAAGGGCAAAATTCTCAGTGATTTAATAGTCAATTATCATGGGTCTTTATTCATATCTGGAACTGCCTCTGGTTTTCAAAGTAACATATTTTAAGAATAATATTTTTCTTAAAAAAAAAATAACGTGTGGACTTAATAAATTAGACAGGTTTCCAATAAGTTTCCATAATGGTATTATGTGGAACTAAATTTGGGAGACTGGGTCCAGAGACACTGCCTAGGGCAGGGGTAGGCAACCTTGGCTCTTTTATGACTCGTGGACTTCAACTTCCAGAATTCCTGAGCCAGCTGTGCTGGCTCAGGAATTCTGGGAATTGAAGTCCACGGGTCATAAAAGAGCCAAGGTTGCCTACCCCTGCCCTAGGCAGTGTCAGATAGGAGACAGCATAGTTTGCACCTGGATGGTGGGTGGGGCAAGAGACTCTTCCTAGTTTCTTGGGAGAAGTTGACGGCTGGAGCATTGCACTTTTAGATTTGCAAGATATTGTCACAGTAAATTTACTATAAAGTTGAAATAGCTGATCTGGTTGTGTTTCCAGTCTGGTCTACCTGGTAAGCTTGGCAGTTTTCAATTTGTTTAAAACTTGAAAACTAAGAGAATAACAGGCATCCGTTGAAATTGTTATTGTTGAAACATAACAAGGGGCTTTTCTAACACTTAACCTTACCAGTAAAGTGTAAAATGTGGGAACAACTTACCTATATAGAATACTTAAGTACAATCTGAAAGAATCACAAAAAGTGATTCTGGATGGCATGCAACACTGATTTTTTTTAAAAAAAGCATTTGTGTGTGTGTGTATGTATGTATGGTGTGTGTGTGTGTGTGTGTAATAAAACAATTAATCTCAAGAGAGGGTAAATGTTAAAGGCAGTAGTAGGAGAGCCAACAGAATACAGTCCTCTAAATACACATCGTTTCATTGCAAATATCTAACATTTAGGGAAAAAAAGCTTAAATTTAACATGAAACTATAAATTTGCTACTTTTCTATACCTTTTAAAATTCTGTGTAAAAATAAAGTGTAACCTTTATCTCACTGAATTCTAAATAGATATGACTAACAATAGTCAGAGTTTGCATTGTGTAACTTTTCACATAGTTAACTTAGCTTGCTACTTTTGTTTTCTGAGTCACTATAACAGTTTAAACTTACTGGGTTTTTTTGGGGGGGATATCTTGTGCACCTGTAGATGCACAAATCTCAACATTTCCAACTTGAAGTTCTATGTTTTGAAATATAAAAAATGTTACATTTTATGTAAGATATTTATAAAATGTATATTTCACACTTTCATGGTTAGAAATAATCCATTCAAGTAATACTTTCTCAATTGCTAGCAAGTGGTCCAATGTTGCATGCTAAACAACCTCATTTTTTTTAGAGATGACAGATTTAAAATGCATTGGATTAGTCTGATAAAGTGGGCAAATTAACTTTTTTTGGCATGGAAGACGTGACTGTATGGCTAGTAAAACATAAAAGAACAAAGCTCTAGCTGTTTGTGTGGTTATTTTCAAAAAAAAGTTTGCAACTCTTTGCTAAGGGAAATGTATTGCTTTGTTTCTGCTATCAAGAATGTATCTGGATGGAGATAAACGAGTGTAATTTAATGCAACAGGCACTTGTGGATATTTTCCAAAAGAGTTGGACTTGTTTTTTTTACTGGGAAGAAAAAAAACCCAACAATTTAGAGAAACATGCTTATGTTGCAGTAATGCTGAATCTTGATATCTTGTATATTCTATGTCATGACTGCAAAACTTGTAGAGGGACACACTGATAAATTAAAAATCATCCTGTATTACAACAGAAAACCTGGCATCCGGATAAGATTTCAATAGCCAATGGAGCAGAAGCAGCACTTGGGCAGATAGCAGGTCTGGAGGCATTAGAAGCACCCAGCAGAACAATTTTTAGGGCAGCAGTGGCAGTATATTTATTGACCTTTTAAAAAAATGTCTGCAGACCACACAGACTTCTCTATATCAGATCTGCCCAGAACAGAACTACTTTAAATCTATCAAAGGACCATATAAATCTAACCTCCATAATGTGTGGTAAGGAATTTCATCATAATTCTATAACTTTTTTAAACTAATTAATTTACTTGGATTATTCTGATTAAGCTGATATTTGGTGCTTTTGTTTAAAAACACCATTTCTTAATATCCCCTTTCTTTCCTTAAAAAACCCCACCAAATAATCCTTGCACTTTGCCAGAATGCAGGGAACATAGAGATCAAGAGATTGCATTGAATAACACGACCTAAGTTATTCCTGTACTACTTTCAAGGGATGCTTGCAGAGTTTGGATTTATAAGTGCTGATACTAAATTGAATTATTTGCAGTTTTAGATAATGAGTGAAATCAGTGATTGATCTGCTGGCTCCTGTTACTTGTAGCTTAGCTATCTAAGTGCTCGCCGGTTGATTATCTATTTAAAGATCCTGCCAAGTACCTGTATTAACAGTACAAACTGTAAAATCTGTAGTTTCCCAGGTCGTCCTTCCTCCTTTTTTTTTTTTTTTTT
>NW_015389952.1:28983-31727 GCF_001527695.2 Protobothrops mucrosquamatus
TTTTTTTTTTTTTTTTTAAGATGGAGATGAAATTTTCTCCCTTTCAGTCTTTTTGGACTTTACTCATCCCTCAAGAATTCTTAGAGATTATCTTACAGTGGTTATATAATTATTTCTCCTAGGTTTTTCAATATATTGGGATGCAATTCATCTGGCCCTAGAGATAAATATTCATTTAATTAGCTGAGAGTGCTTTCTGGCTGTATCATGTGTAGATGAAGGGAGCTTTTTCTGAATTAAAGCTTTTTTAATTTACAAACAAGAGAAGTGAATTCCCTAAGTTTATGTGACTGTCCTGGGTTAAGGAGAGTCACAGAATCACCCTACTAGGCCATCTATACATGGGCCGTCTATAAGGAGATTTGGGAAGCAATGTTATGAAGTTACCAGTTGAGCCATTTAGCTGGGGTGAGGGGTTGCAATCAATTCATTGTTGAATAAGCAGCCATTTTGGAACCTATTTTTTTTTTCAATTGGACAATAAGTCATGCCTTTCACTTCTTAAACACTTTATTTGGTTGTTATCTTTACTAAGCTAACAAAGTTGCTGTTGGATTTCTTCAATTCAGGGAGACTCAAGAAAATTTTACAATAATGTATGCTATGCTTTAGTCAGGTGGTTGTTAATTATACTCCAGAGGGAGAGTCTGAACTGATTTCTGAGTTTAATTATTATTGATTATATCCTGATCTTCTTGCTTCTTTGGATGACATTCTATCAGGTGTTTGATTGTGCCATTGCTTTTGTTTGCTTGCTTGCTTTTTCCTATCATTTGATGTTCACTTCTTTGGCTACTAGCTCTCTCCTCAAGTATATTGACTGGTGGTGGGGTTTTTTTTTATCTGAGGTTGTTGTTTAGCTTCTGAATGTTTTGTCACCAGGCTAAAACATTTGGAAACTAAACAGCAAGCTTGGAGAACAAACTACCACCAACATCTACCACCCGAGCTACAAATATTGTCTATCATTTCTAGTGCATTCACTTTCTTTACTGATAAAAATAATAAAATTGAACTTGTAGCAGGTGTAGTTTGAGTCTTGTACAATTATGAATTCTTTACAGCACAGAGTGTAATATTTGTCCCATTGTCCATGTTGCTTGTCATCTCTCCTGGTCAAACTCCCATGAAAATGTGTCTACTTGATCTGATCATGTAATAACAATATTACTCACTGATATTATATAGTCTATGAAAATCAGACATCAAGTTAAACCAAGTCTGGATACCATTTGCTTATTCAGTTAAAGTACTGTATATCGGAATTGTCAGACCTGTTAAAATCTGGTAAAATATTTGAGTTTTAAGAAAATTGAAGTATGGAGATAAATTATTTCCATATGATTCTTCCCCACCCCAACAGTTAGTCTTGTATAGATAGAAAATGAAGTATTGATGTAACCTTTTATCTATTCAGTATTGCTGTCATTTCTGGGATGATAAGAATTCTACAAGGTACCAGCATCTAGCATTTTCATGGCTATTGTATTATTGCTTTATAAACAGTTCATATTATACTTTTTTCATTAAGAAATAAACTTTCACCTCTGGATTTCTAGTTAGCATAGTTTGCTTACATGGTTTTAATTGAAATGAAGAAGTATGAATTGAATTATAATAAATAATATGTGTATCTAAAAGGTAATCCTCCCTATTGTTGGTTTAAAATGTTCTCTGTGGAAAATCCTTCCCTCAATAGAGGTGGATGCCTCTATTGCAGGGGTCTCCAACCCCTGGACTATGGCCCACTACCGGGCCATGGCCTATTCAAAATCGGGCCATGGGAAAAATGGGCAAATGCAAGGGCTTGAAGCTCCACTCACATGAGCATCAGGGAAGCACATGCATGTGTGTGAAGCTCCACTCATGCAGGTGGAGGGTGCTTGCACTTGTGTGTGAAGCTCTGCAAGTGTGCTCTGCTCGCATGAGTAGAGCTTTGGGCATAAGCACAAGCACCCTCTGCTTGCACGCAAAGCTCCATTCACTCACCAAATGGAGCTGTGTGCACTTACATGCACCTGCCATTCACACTCCCCCACACACCGGGCCAGGCTGCCAAGCTGGGAAGGTTGGGGACCGCTGCTGTATTGTCCCCTATAGGTAGACATAAGCTATCCCCCATTTTTTATGCTGCTATTTCATCAGTCCCAGGAAGATTAAGACCACTTCACAGGTTCACCTAGGCTAAAGATTTAGAAATTGGAACATTTACATCCCAGTGATTCTCTGCCTACTCATCTAATGAACCTATCCATATTAGGTAAGAAATGAAACCTCCCTGGAGGACATATATGGTTACGGTCCCCCTAATCAACTTGCTCAGACTGAAGAAAGTATTTGGGAAACATTTCAAACCAACAAGAAAAGAAGTCTAATTTCCATAACTCTCCTTCCAGACAATTCTGCTTAGATGACTGAGAATCTTCATCTATGTAATCTTTTCTAGATCCTGATTCTCAGTCCTACATCTCAAGAGACTAATACAAAATTTGTTAAAAGAATTTTGAAAGGCACATGCTGTGCTAATATGCCCTTTTGGCATTTCTATTTTTAATCTAGGTGAGTTAAATTAGGATTTAAACAATTAATCTTTAGAAATGTCATGCAGTAGATTTGACTAGGTTTTATATCAAGAAGATTATTGCTGCAAGTAATCTCAGTGCCAACCCTCCTTCAAAGATTTAGGATATAATATAGAATATGTGAGTACTAGAGCTGACAAGATGGGAAACCAAATTCTGGAC
>NW_015389952.1:31955-36164 GCF_001527695.2 Protobothrops mucrosquamatus
TATTTTTAATCTAGGTGAGTTAAATTAGGATTTAAACAATTAATCTTTAGAAATGTCATGCAGTAGATTTGACTAGGTTTTATATCAAGAAGATTATTGCTGCAAGTAATCTCAGTGCCAACCCTCCTTCAAAGATTTAGGATATAATATAGAATATGTGAGTACTAGAGCTGACAAGATGGGAAACCAAATTCTGGACCAGACAAGATCAATTTGTAAAGAAGCCAGCATGAGAAATACAGTATGTGGCAAGCAATCTATTACAATAAAGTGAGAGAAAGGAGCATAAGAATTTAAATTTTGCATAGGTAGATAAATTCCTAGACCCTACACAAGGTGATTGTCATGATTAGATTAATTTCAAATTTGCAATAAATTTAACTATTTATCTAAATTCTATTCCTGAATCTTCCGCTAAGTTTGGCAATATATACCTGGCCCCTAGTGAATGATTTATTGACATGTCCAGAGGGCATCTAATGAATACATTACCCTATCTATAGAATCATTAGATAGTGCCATCCTGCTTTTTTTAAACAATACTGTATTGATATATTAAAATATCCATCACAATGCAGCACAATATCCTTCCTTCCTTCCTTCCTTCCTTCCTTCCTTCCTTCCTTCCTTCCTTCCTTCCTTCCTTCCTTCCTTCCTTCCTTCCTTCCTTCCTTCCTTCCTTCCTTCTCCCTCTCCGTCCCTCCCTCCTTCTTTCTTTCCTTTCCAGTTTTAAATTACTTACTTCACAATAATTCTACCTGAATGTAATAATTCAACACATTTTATTCCTCTCTAATCAACAGTTTAACAAAGAATTTCACATATCTGTCAAGAAGTCAGGCGTACACTTTTATACAATGAAATGTCAAAGAAAACAAGAGAAAGCCTTTGATGTGGCCTCTATATTTTTACTGTGCATATCTGAAATAAATGGCTTTCTTTATTCAAGTACATTTCTGCATTATGGTAGTTCCCCATTTTAAAGAAAAGAGAAAAGGTGGAATGAAAGAGTGAAATACTTAAAGCAGTAAGGGAAAAATATTTTGAGATCTATCTTTGCAATAACTTTGGGATATGTGTGGGGTAGCGGTTATTTTTGACTATATAATCATCTAAGAAATGCTTGAACTCTAATTTTTTTTTAAAAAAAAATGTGTGAACGTAGGGTCTGAACTTATAGCTATCAAGAAAGGTTTGTTTTTTATATCAATAAATGTTGGAACTCCACTGCTGAAGATCCTGATCAGGACTAAATAAAGTCCCATGTCATTAATAGAATATGTATAAAAATAAGGCAGCCTAGCATAATATGAAAGAAAAAAAAGGTCTTAAATAATTTTATTGTGGAGAAACTTCACTCATGTCATTTATGATGATAAATAGAAGTTTTAAACTGTGAGTCTTTGGACTAAAATATATATATATATGTGTGTGTTAGCTGAGCTGGTATAGAAGTTTCCCAAGACATACACTTAGGAAAGTCAATCTTGATAACAGTAAACCAAGATTCTTCATTGCGTAGTCTAAAAAATGTTTTTTCCTTGAACATTTATTCTCCCTTTCCTATTCTCCCTTCCCTCCTTTTTGACAAGTGTGACAGGAGAAAAGAAACACATGATAGGTATAAGTTGGAGTTGCCACTACTCATTCTGTGATGGTATCTCAGTTTGGAAATCTTCATTGTACTGAAATATTTCCCTTTCTTTACTATATTTCCATGTACATGCATGCCTTTGATTCCAGCCTTTTATGACTGTTTTAAGCAATTATATTTGGATGCATCACTTGGGTTTGGTCTGATGGACTTGCTGCACATGTGCCACCAAAACAAACAAACAAACAAACCCACAAACCAAACCAACATCCAGAGAGAAAATCTATTGCTAATGTTCTTCATTGGCAGATCTACACCACCATGCTGCTCTGCTATAGTAATATTGCTCTGCTATAGTAATATTGCTCTAAGAATGGCAGGTCCAAATAAGTAAATTTGGGAAGTTTTGCAACTGCTGGATTCAAGGACATTTCATTCTTTTGATGCACCTTGAAATAAGAATTAAATTATTTTATATCAGGAGCTATTTTTCATCCTATTAAAACTAATGCAATAGGTTATCACATTCTCCAAAATCTTATATCGTTTTTATATCTCATGAAGTACATAGTACATAGTGAAATTTAGTTGACTGAATGAATATATAACAATTTGGAATGACTGTAAAATATTTTTAGGCCTGTTTACTAAAGACCTTCCAAATTAAACCAGAGTAGATGTTTCCGTGAATGCTGTTGTAGTTAAACATGAAATAATTCCATTGGAAGATTGAGAAACATGAGTCAAATATGTGCTTGAGTGCATTCTGTGATGAAAAAACAAATACATTTTTTTCAGAATGATGTGACTCCAATTTTTGAGCTTCTGCTCTGGGTGCTTCATTCTTAACATTGTGTATTTTATTTCTTTGTATCAATCCCTCATTTAGATTCATTATACACATGCATATGTGAAACTTACCAACAGCTATGTTATATCATATATAGCTTCTTATTCCCTAGTTAAGTTTCTATCCCATAAATAGAAGTCAGGAAAATAAAATAATACTCTAGTTTTGTGTTCCTTTATTTCATGCTATTCCTTCCCACTGCAATCCTCATCATTCTTGATGTTCACAGACATCAAGTATTTGCAATATACTAATGTATATTGTTGGTTTGTTTCAGACATATACTAGTGTAAAATCAGTATGTGTGCGGGAGACATTGTTACTTTTTGTATGGAATTACTGAGATAACCTGATGAACTATGAAAACATATTAAACCGGGTCTATATTAACTCTTTGGTATTAGAAGAGGAGACACAAAATGCTGCTGGGTTTTCAAGATTCTGTTACTATAGCACTAAAGCAGAGCTAAAGTATTTCTTATGGTCTCTGTTTACTGACCTGGCCTACTTTAAGAGCTGACATCAGCCTGACTTGTGTATGTGATTCTTTATCAAACTGATAATGTGCTTCTTGAAAAGAAGTCTTAGAGCAGGAGGATAAAATAGATAAAATTTATAAAATCAGATAAAATACAAAAATAGTAAAAGTGCATCAAAGCATCATAAGTATTCATCTCTGTGCTGTAAATGATCTTTTTTCTATCAAGAAGCATAAGTTAGCCCTTAGTTGGATCATTTGTTAAATGAAGGGAGGTTTTTGTTCATTATGTTGTATGTTACTCCTTAGTGTCCCATATTGATGCTATATCAAAATGCAAGGGACTCAGATGGGCTAATTCTCATTTTGCATTTTTATGCACAAAGAAAAGATGAAGGACATCTGTCACTGAAATATTTTGGGATGTTTAAAACAAATAATTCTACTGCTCTCAATAAATAATGGTAAGGTCCAGAGGCCTTTTTTCTCGACTATTAGGACTTCTCCCTCCAGAATTCTCAGCTATCATAGCTCATACTGACGACAAGCTGCTGGGAAACAGAGTTATGACATCCACAAACTGACAACAAAAGCAATAAAAACTGACATATTTCATGAAAGCCAAGCGATGGTACTACATGCAATTAACAGAGTGTATAATTATTAATCTCCTGAAGGATTTTGAAGGATGCACCAGAGTTAATTCTTGTCTCTGCTTTTTAGTTTCTGTCTATAATTCTGATAGCAGGAACAGCAGGCCTGCAGATTTTACCTGTTATTCTGACTCTTTTGCATTGGCTTCTTATGCTGATAGACTTCATAAATAACAACGTGCTTCATCTGAAAAACTTTAAATTTGAGAACATTTGAGCCTTTCTCAAATACTAATAAAACTTTTCAAGATATGTACTAAGACTGAAAACCCTACTGATAAATAGTGGCAGCAAATCCTGGAAAGAACATATACCACTTACAACTTAATAAACATGTTTAGAGCTATGAAAATGAAATTATAAAAGGGCAGGATATAGAAATCAGTCAAAAACCAAGAAAACTCTCAATTGTTGTTCTGTTTTGCTCACTGTGAACCCTATGTATGTATGTTCAAAGGTTCTGAATCAACTTAATTGACAGTCCTCAGATTACTATGTGGATTGGAGAACAAATGTCTCCTACTCTTTAATTGTTTAAATTAGGAAATATTTCCTCCCTCCCTCTCTCTTTTTCTGTAGCATTTTCTTTTACATAGCTTACTAACTCTACTGATGATCACATGGACCTCATCTT
>NW_015389952.1:38355-48531 GCF_001527695.2 Protobothrops mucrosquamatus
TTTTATTTTATTTTTTTATTTTATTTTATTTTATTTTATTTTATTTTATTTTATTTTATTTTATTTATTATTTTATTTTTTATTTTTTTATTTTATGACAGGAGGTGGATTGGTTGGTAGTTGGAAAGGTCGGCCAGATCAGCTTAGTTTTTGAAGAAAGGGATACTCGTGGCCTACTCAGCAACATTTGCCTTTATTTCAAAATCATTCCAAACACTATAGTCAAGGGGATAATAATGTGTCCACAGTACTTTCTACTACCAGTGATTGTGTGAAGAAATCTTCCCACGTTTTATATATCTAGCTTATTTGACACTGTGCCTTCATTGCTGTTAGCGACATCTTAAATATTTCTCCTTTGTTCTTCCTTTAGAATGTGTGTTTAGAGGTGTTCACTAATTAGAAATATAAATGATGTGATGATGTAAAATTGCTTGCTGCAATCACGGCTGCAAGGTGAAAATATGGAAAACATTCTCGACAAGAGTGCTGGTTTATAGCAAAGTAACATACATAAAATTAATACTGTAACTTTTAATTTATTTTAAGAAAAAATGGAAGTTTTGAGAAAAACACTAAGAATAACTTTTTAAAAAATCAATATTTTTATTAATAGCCCTTTTTTTATCTGCTCCTCCCCAGCAAATGGAATGTAGTGACATTCTAGAACTGCTCAGGAATTAGTCCAGATGCAGGGAGAGCAAAAAATTGCAAGAAAATAACACATGCTGTCTTACACTTTCCTCATGTCATTCTAACTTCAACATACATTAGCAGTCTTCACAAGTTCAGGCTTCTTGAGAAAAGAAGGCTGGAAACAGATAAACAGGTACTTAATAAGAGGTTCTGATGAGTAGATTTGTTGAAGAAAAACCAAAAAGAAAAGCATTTCAGTGACTGATGTGCACAGCAATCATATAAGACCTATGTATAATGAAATCAAGGTTACATCAGGGTGGGTACTGTACAACATTCTGTGGAGCAATGTTTCTCAATTTCACCAATTTAAGATTCACCAACCAGCATGCATGCTAGCTGGGGAATTTTAGCAGTTGAAATCCACATATCTTAAATTTGATAAAGTTGAGAAACACAGCTCTAGGGAATACTATTCTAGAGGCAAGTGGCTAAATTGAACTAATATTTTTAACACAGTAGCTTCAGAAGTGAACAATGGATCAGTGTCTATAAATTCTCATGAGTTCATTCTAGAGATCATCTATCCCTTTAAAAAGAATATATTTTTTTTCAATTGTTTTATCTGCATTTTGTTATGATCTGGTTTGTTTTAAATACATATGGTACATATGCTTGACATTTTGCACAAATGTGGCACTCTATTAATAGAAGAAATAAATAAATAAATAATATTGGAAAGAATATTTTAAAAATGTATACTTTGTAAATGTGGTTGCTAAACACAGGTTTTCACAGACAGCTTGATCAGTTTCAAGCCAAAAATCACACTGCAAATTAAGAGAGGTACAACATTTGAAAGAGAATTAATTTCTAATATACAGCTTATTTGATGAGGTATAGACCAAATGACATTCTCAACCATCCATCATGTATGAATTTATTACATCACCATCTAAAGACATCTAAATTGTTGACCAGAAACTCATATTGCATTATCATCAATTGTGTATTGGGTGAAATTACATGGGGTTCTTTTGTTTGTCTTGAATCTTGTGAGAATAAAATCTTGATGTTCAGCCTCCTCCTCTGACCCCCAAAAATTTCATAATATTGTAGAGTAGTAGTCCATGTAGGTCAATATGAACCAACTGCTGCATTAGCAATTGATTAAAAACTAAACTCAATCATCTGAATTTGAAAAACTCTGTTATTTCAATGAGGAAGAAGTTATTAATATTGAATACATGGTGACCTCGGCACTAGTGTAGACAGCTGCTGAATGCAGCTTAATTTTAATTCTGAGCTACAGTCATTTGAAATGTCAAAGAAATACACCGTTTGAGTTCTAAACAATGTAATAGACTGTATAATATGCATGCATCATTATTGTCATCAAATTTATTCAGGTGACATATTTAAAATATTCATTATGATTGTCTGCTAATGATAACAAAAGAGATACTGAAGAATTGGAGAGTGTGATATTTGGATTGTTATAGAAAAGTACAATAAAGTTTTCAAGTTCATTCATTGAAAAGCTGGAAATCCATGCACCATACAAATGCATGGATGATACGGAGTGATAATGAAATGTATTGATTGATTGATTGGATTGGATTTATATCCTAACTTTTCTCAAGGAGCTCAAAGTAGTTTACATGGAGATCTGCCACCATTTTATTCATTTAAGTATTACACCATGATGGTTCTGATTTACTTATAAGGAACTGCACTTTCATAAATCTGACCATTTGTCCATATAGTCATGGTATTTACTGCAAATAATTGAAGCTGTAAATGGTCTGCTTTCCTGTACTCAACAATTTAGTTCTGTTTTTCCTATATGGGCATGAATACAGTATATGAAGAATACATATCATATTGTCTATTATCATTTAATATAATTGCTTTTTAAAAGTAATTTTTTCCTATTTCATGATATGAATTCAGTTGTTGAGTAACTGAAGAAAATCAAAATACATTACTGAAATATTAATGTTTTGTGTGTGCGCATACAAAAATACACACATAGAGACACACACAAATATAGAGGGATGCACACTTAATGTAACTTGAAAATTGCATCAAATGGAAATAAATTATTTCCCGATCCATAAAGTGATATGGCATTATTTTCATACATGGCTATTTCATGGAACTGATTAGTATTGTAATCTGATCTGTTTTATAAGTTAAAAAATGGTATATTGAACTGAATACTGAACTTGACACCCTTCTTCAAAATAAATGTGTTGTCTTGCTCAGCCTATAAGCATTAACAAATCCTCAATTGTCTGTGAGTGTAGTGCTAGCCTCTATTAAGCAGGGAATACCTAATTAAAGTAAAAATTTGATAGTTTCTTCCAATTAAATATATTTAGGACTGGCATGCATATTTTTTTTTAAATATGAAATAGCTTCTGAAGTTAACTGCTTCAGAATATAGTCTTATATTGAATATAGAGAATGAAACAGAAATTTGAAATGAAGTGTTGATGGCAAGCTGGTAGTTATTGATAAGGAGAAATGATATAAAGCTTGAATTAATTTTCTTTCTCATGTTGGGAAAAAAATGGGAAAATATTATTGCTCACACAAAACTACACTGAAATCCCAAATGCTACATTTATCTCACGTTATGCTGGTGATATAAAAGAGTGTTAATTGCCTTTAAACTTCATAAACACTATAATGCAGGATTTAAAAAAAAAAAACTAGCTGCCCCAAATTAATATTTGATAAGTGAGTATATATTTATTTTATTTGTATAGAGTCAACTACATGCCTAAATAAAATTATTAATTATTTTTAGAACCTTTAATTTGCATTGCATGTTTTTTTTAAAAAAAATACTAGATTTTATATACAGTGCATATTTTCAAAATGTGTAGATCTTATTAATTCTGCTAATTATTTTTTTATATCAGTTCAGAGTAAGTGCTGTTGATTGCAGCTTCAATGTGCTTAAGCAATGGCACAACTCTTTTTTTTTTAAATGTCACTGATGTCTCGTGCAGAGAAAAGAAAATCTAGGAAGATAATCCAAGTCTTGAATTCTGACTCACATATTAAATTAAGAATTCTGGGGCACTCAAAAGCTTTCATATAATTGTGTTATTTTGACTGATCTTAGAAAGGTATGTTTGATAGTGAGACATTACATCCAAATGAACTATATTATATCAGATAATAGAGTGTAATTTTCTTCAGAGTTCTATAATCTTTTTATAGTAAGTACACAGAGTAATAGAAACAAATTAGCATTTGCTACCTATAGCTTTGGCTGACTATGAGATATTGATATTAAGATGGACATCTTATAAACAAACAGGTCATTATTAAATAACATTTTATGGAACACAATTTGCTTCATCAAATCATAGAGTGCAGCTTTTTTGGGGGAAGGAAAGGAAAATAGAGAGAATAGTGGAAAAAAGTAGAAAATTAGCAATAACTGTTCATTAACAAATTTCTAATTATATCTAATAACAATGTTCTTCCAGGGATCAGCCAGTTAACACAAGAAACCTCATTCTCTTGTTTTAATTCATGAGAAATTGTAAATTGTCAAATGAATTATAGTTTGACCACTTCATAGTACTTTTTTTTTCTCAGTATTGGCCTCAGATCATAGAACTGACTCTTCTTTGGAAGCAAAATGCCCCTTTGCTATTTTTTTCAACATTTCTGATTTAGGATTTCTGCCGTTTTATTCTTTATATAGAGACAGTCCAGTTTGTCCAATATAAATTGAAGTTGGAAATTGCTGACAAATGATGACATATATCACACTGGAAGATGAACAAGTGTTTTTCATTATGTTCTATAATAGCACTGTCTGAAAAGACAGGGGACTGGCATCTGGCTCTACCATACAATTTGGTTTCTGTGACTGTATCTCTGTAACATGGTCTGTTGTTACAGAAAGGCTTTCTACTACTATGAAAAGCAGCTTTTCTATTTTGAAACATCATATTTCTCTTTGAGTTCTGGATCTATTTGTATAAGTTCCCCAGAGCCTGTCCAATTTCATATATCTCATAGAAGGTCCTCATTGCAGTACTGTATATGAGTATTTTTCTTGAATATAATATTAACACCGCTACATTTAGCAAATTACACAGAAAGAAAAGCTGACTAGTCACCTGATGGATAATTGTTATTTTAGCACAACATATAATATATAGCTTTCAAATCTTCTAAAGCCTCCCTATCAAGCAATCTTCAGAAGAATTTCTGCATATTCGTAAGATTGTAAGCCTTTGAAGATATAAATCAGTTCAGAGACAGAATTGACCAAGCTTATCTGAACTGTTCCTGCATGTGAAAAAAGGCATGTGAAGAGTTGTTATTAAAAAATAGAATTTTTGTAAGCCAGCTGTGGCCTTGCAAATTTAACACTGTCATAGTCCTTAGAGTGGACAGTGAAGATACTTAAGTTGGGTATCATCCCTTTTTTTGGGATAGACTATCAAAAGTAAAGGCATAAGCACTCAAGAAATATGCCACGGACTATTACTTGCTAAAGTAGCAATAAAGGCCCTGGTCAAATATATTTCCCCTTTTTATTGTTTATTAAATATAGATTGCAGGATCTAATCTTGGTCAGTCATTGGGATCAAAGGTTTTGTCTTCTGAGCTTCTGGACTTGTGCCAGAGCTCATCTTTGGGGAACTTCTAGAGAGGCAAATCCTCTGGTCCCAGTGACCAACCCAGATTGGATCCTGCAACATTATCTTGGGACAGGTATATAATATAATATAATCTCTTTATGGAAATTAGATCTGGAAACTGTCTACTTAAAGCCCACTTAGACATATAACTTTTAAGTCAAGAAAGAATAAAATAGATGGCCAAGTGAATTGTTCAAAATAAAAATAAAAACTTTAACAGGAAAGTGGAAATCTGAGCTAAGCCTTTAGGCAGTGGCTGTTCTAAAGGAATGTTTTATTATATAAAAGTCCCAAAATTTACCTAGCACTTCTTTTTCATTTTATATTGGAGAGAAAATAAGAAGCCAACTATTATTCAGGAAAACTTCCTCACTTATTCCTTTTTTGCCCACAACTAGTGATAAAATCTCATGTCCAAAAAGTTTTTGCCCAACAGCAAATAAATTCAAATGAACAGATTTTGAAAAAAATATTAATCAACAATACAGTAACAGAGATACCACACGGAATGCATTTGAAAATATATTTGTTGTGATTATGGACCTCACTGGTGAGCCATAATTTCTGATGAGGAAAAAAAGGAACATGGGCCAAAATTGGTATAACAAGAGCTTCTAAAGAGGAGATTAAGATTTATTTTTTTTAACCAAGTCAGAAGTATGGGAGAAGAGCTAAACAAGCAATGTGGCATTTATAAAATGGATAGTCATGTGTCATATTGCCACATTTTGATGAAAGAAAAATCCAGCCTTCTCAGGAGTAAGTTTCATCATCAAAAAGCATTAAAGAAGGTTTAGGGAAAGATGGACAGTGAATAGCAAAGAGGAAGTCAAAGGCACTGCTGGTCCACTTGTCTACTCAAGCCTGTAAAACCTCTCCAACCCTTTGAATACCTGGCCTTTGAACAGCTCACTTACAGAGCAGACAATGAGATATTCTATCAAATAGGAATGCCAGGTGGGAAGGAAAAGAGCTATTTCTATCAAGGAAAAGGGTGGCTTACACTTCCTTAGCCAAGGTTGGCATTCCAGATTTGTCTATTGGGGAGGCAAAGAGTAAAAGGACATAAATTGTTCTGCCAAGATAGTTTATTGCTTTAGCTTGACATTATGTTTTGATTTAATAGTTTGGCAGGCTAAAGCTTCAAAGGAGACTGTATTTGTTTTAAACCCTGTCCCTGAGAGCTTAAAGAGCCAGGTGTAAATAAATTAATCTGTCTTCCTATTTCTTTGATGTGTCCATTGATTGCCTTCTAACACTTGCAGCTACTTGTCTGCTCTTTACCTCTGTACATAAAGGGGTTACTGATAAACACAACTTTTTTTAACCTGAGGATACTGCTGCACAAAGATTTCTTTATTTTTGCTTGATCTCTCCAAATTTTTTTATACATATAAACAGAAATAACAGAAACACATACATACATATAATATAGTCTACCTCATATTTACTTCCTTGAAATAGCTATCCTTTCTAACATGTTCCAGACTGCTACACTTACCCAAACTTTCAGCTTTCAGTTTCTTTCCTTTTCTACTCATGATTGTAGGACAAGAATAAAAAAGGAAAGGAAAAGAAACACATTAAAATGAAATATTAACCTATCATATCATAGAGTTGATCATTGTAATCATATGCTTTAATAAAAGATTAAAAGATAATAAAGTCCTAATTAATGACCTTATTAGCTTAACTAGACTTGCATGTTCAAAATGATGTTTGCTGGGTGCTGTTTTCACATGAAATAGTATGTGTTATGTTCCAGTTGTACTTTATTTATTAATTTGATTTCTGTAGTCACCAATAGTTTACAGTTTTCAACAAGTGACTCTGAGCAGCATAATAAAACATAAAAACAATGTAAACAGTATAAACCAAATACCTGTGAACCAAATAAAATACACTCAGAGCCCCAGGCTCAGGCATAATCAGATCTTTGTGGACTCATGGAAGGCCAACAGAGTTGGGGTCATCCTAATCTTTCAAGGGAAAATGTTCCAGAAGGCAAGGACTATGGAAGAGGAGGAACATTTCCTGGTTCCTGCCAGCTGACATTCCTTGACTGATGGGACCTATAGCATGCCCAACCCGTTGAACTGAATTGAACTGGTAGAAATAACTGGGAAAAGACTGGTAACCCAGCCCCAAGCTATGAAGCGATAACTAGCACTTTGAATTGCACTCAGAATTTCACATAGCAGTGGTGATACACTTAGTGAATATCTGACACAATTTGCTACCCATTCTTCACTATTTGAAATTTCTGAATGCTCTTAAGTGCAACCTCATATAGAGCATATTGCAGTAATCCAGATGAGAGGTTATGAGAACATGAGTGATTGTGAGCAAAGCCTTGCAATCAGGAACAGGCACAACAGGCACACAACCCTAAGCTATGCAAAGGCCCTCTTGGCCATGGCTGCAATGTGCTCCTCTATTAGGAGTCATGAGTCCCAGGGGTTCTCATCTGGCATAGTGCCACTCTGTCCAGGACTAGTGGTGGAAAACTTTTTCAGTGGAAGACCCAACTACCCAAAGCCATTTAGTCTTGCTTGGGTTTGAATCAAAGCCCATTGCACCCCATGCAAACCCTTACAACTCCAAGCATTGGGACAGGACATTTCATGAGATTGCTCAGGCAACCCAAGTTTGAGATATACAGATGGGTTTCATCAACATTTTGATCAGACCCATTGAATCACCTCACTCTCACCTCATTTTTCTCTTCTTACATTGTGTTTCTGGTAAGAAAACTTTGATATTTTACAGATGATGATAATAAATCCAGATTGACTGGCATGACTTTCGGCCTGTCTGTCTATCTATCTATCTAGTACCCCCCCCCCCCCAGTGGAGTTTTCAAGTATTTATGGTTAATATTGTTTGGTGTTACAAGATTTCATTTCATGTGAGATTTAACAATACTGGGATGTATTGCATTTTTCTTTCTATCATTATTTTGTTGCTATTACAACTTTAAAAGAAGCTTATCAACATACTTTTGATTTCTTTCAGAACTGATCTATTGTTTTGCTTTATTATTTGGCAGACATTTTATAGTAGCCAAAATAAAATGTTAAGGAAGGGAGATATAGATCCTGTACTGCACTGAGGAATTTAATTAGATTTAATCAGAATTCTAGTGGTTTCTCTTCAAAGATAATATTTTGTCCAAGCCTAGGTTTCCTAAATACGTATCTTACTTTTGTCAAAATTCATAGGCAAGGTTTTTTTTATGGCTTTAGAATTCTTTCAATCAGATTTACAGATTGAGTAAAGAGGCACAAGTGGACATATATATATATATCAAAATTTATAACATCTGTCTTCTTAGTGCCAAGCATGAGCTCATATGAACTGACATGATGACATTATGTTTCCACTTTTCTGTCATTTCTGAAGCCTCTGATGAAGTCACAGAGGTTAAAAAAATAAATAAAGGGTTGTTGGGTTTTGGAAGTTTTGGGGTTTTTTTTTTTTGACAAACTGTGACAGAGTAAACAACATTTGCCCAACTTGGCTTGGAGGAAAATATTGTTCAATTGAATATACAAGATTCTAAAGAAAAAGCACAGACCAAATATAACACAGACCAGCATTCTGAGAAGAGAACATCAACTGTTAGCTTGACAGAAATCAAGCTATGTTCCCTCTATCCCTTTGCTTGGCATCTGGTGACATTCAATCAATAAAAAAGGAAAGGTCAGTAAAATATGGGATATTAAAGCTATATATAATTGTGCATATTTTTGATAACCTGTCCTAAAGAGAATAACAATAGATTGTAAAAAGAAAGATATTGTGCTGACATTGCATGTTTAAGGAAAACCACATTTACCAGTGTATTTTTTTATCCACAATAATCCATTCAGCAATCTATATAAATAAAAATGTAAATGTTTGTTTGTTCAAAATCTTAAATCTCTGAAAGTTCTTCACCAATTGCTTTGAAATTTTGACACAACGTTGCATTCGAATATGCGCGTGTTTTTATATACCTACTATTATATAGATGTCACACCTGTGACAGGTAAAAACATGCTTTTTTGAAAAACAGCGCCATCTGTTGGACGTAAAAGCTTTTTCTTTTCTTTCTTTTCCATTTAACCAGACTGAGCCACAGCAACGCGTGGCTGTGTACGGCTAGTTAATAATAAGTTTGACAAAAGGGTATTTTACAATATAAAAATTAAACCAGAAAAGAATATATGTTCATAAGTTTAGATAAAACCTGAGACATTAGAAAAGTTCACATTTCCTTCCTAGATATTACAGTGTAAATCAGGCCAACTTAAAAAAACAATTTATATAATAGCCTTGAGTAGGCATTGATATGATTATGTTACCATGATACCATGTTAAACTATGTACCTTTTCCTAACATTTCTGTTTCTTTTAGTAATAAGAAAAAAATACTTAAATTTCAGATAATAATTTAATAGAAAACACTGACTGTCTAATACCTCTGGAGACTAAACCCAGAGGTTATACATACCTATGAACATTACTCCTTTGAACTTTTAAGCTAATGGTACAACTAGGACAGAAATATAGAAAAGGAATTCTTTAGGTTTAGATCGATCACTCACCAAAGATGTTATTACCTGGAAAATCAAACCAAATAAAACCCTAATAGGAAACCAAAGGACTTTTATGAGAAGAAGGAATTTATTTATTTATTTATTTATATTTAAACTTCTATGCCGCCCTTCTCCCCAGAGGGACTCAGGGCGGCTCACAGCATGTTAAAAAACAACACAAAAAACATTTCCCCTATAAAACCAATTAAAAAGCAAATATATTAATAGCTGTGTCATATTTAAAATCTTTGAAAATTTTTAAAAATTATTCCCTATTTAAAATT
>NW_015389953.1:0-6840 GCF_001527695.2 Protobothrops mucrosquamatus
GACCTTGGAGGTCATCTAGTCCAACCCCCTGCTCAGGCAGGAAACCCTACACCATTTCGGACAAATGGCTGTCCAGTCTCTTCTTAAAAACTTCCAGTGTTGGAGCATTCACCGCTTCTGGAGGCAGGTTGTTCCACTGGTTAATTGTTCTAACTGTCAGGAAGTTTCTCCTTAGTTCCAGGTTGCTTCTCTCCTTGATCAGTTTCCATCCGTTGCTTCTTGTCCTGCCTTCAGGTGCCTTGGAGAATAGCTTGACTCCCTCTTCTTTGTGGCAGCCCCTGAGATACAGGAAGACTGGTATCACATCCCCTCTCATCCTTCTCTTCATTAAACCCAATTCCAGCAACCGTTCATGACCTGGATGATTGAGAACCTCCACAGACAAAATAAACATTAACCCAACATGTAGGAACCTCCAATTACTTTAACACACGGATCTGTCTTCCTTAAAAGAAACAATAACAGAGTTGGAAGGTATATAGAATAGAGCTGGAAGGGACCTTGGAGGTCTTCTAGTCCAGCCCCCTGCTTAAGCAGAAGAATCTACACTGTCTCAGACAGGTGATTGTCCAGTCTCTTCTTAAAGAGCTCCAGTGATGGGGCGCCGACAATTTCTGGGATAAGCTGTTCCACTGGTTGATTGTCCTCACTGTCAGAAAGTTTCTCCTTAAATCCAGGTTGCTTCTCTCCTTGATCAGTTTCCACCCATTGTTTCTTGTCCTGCCCTCTAACACACTGATCTGTCTTTCTTAAAAGAAACAGAATAACAGAGTTGGAAGGTATATAGAATAGAACTGGGAGGGACCTTGGAGGTCTTCTAGTCCTACCCCTTCCTAAGCAGGAGATCTTATACCATTCCATAAAATTGGCTGTCCAGTCTCTTCTTAAAAGCCTCCAGTGATGGAGCACCCATAACTTTTGAAGACAAGCTGTTCCACTGATTAATTGTTCTCACTGTCAGGAAGTTTCTCCTTAGTTCTAGGTTGCTTCTCTCCTTAATGATCTTCATCCATTTCTCGGGTCCTTTGGAGAATAGGTTGTCTCCCTCTTCTTTGTGACAACCTCTAAACTATAGGAAGACTGATGAAACTCAGTTCAGACAAAAGAACCCATCGCCCATAGATCTCTTTTTGCACTTTTTTTTTAAGTGTGTACCAATTCATTCCAAAAGAGATTTCTTGATATCAGTGACCTAGGCAGAAAACAATAACCACAAATCAAGTTGTCTGTATTAATTTGGAAACAAGGTAGAGCTGAAGAGCTGGGAAAGAGGGTGGGAAAGAGAGAGAGCAAATGATGGATTCATCTCGGTCTCTTTTAATAATAATAAAGTTGGAAGGGACCTTGGAGGTCATCGAGTCCAACCCCCTGCTCAAGCAGGAAACCCTATACCATTTTGGACAAATGGCTGTCCAGTCTTTTCTTAAAAACTTCCAGTGTTGGAGCATTCAAACTTCTGGAGGCAGGTTGTTCCACTGGTTAATTGTTCTAACTGTCAGGAAGTTTCCCCTTAGTTCTAGGTTGCTTCTCTCCTTGGTTAGTTTCCATCTGTTGCTTTTTGTACTGCCTTCCGGCGCTTTGGAGAATAGCTTGACTCCCTCTTCTTTGGGGCAGCCCCTGAGATATTGGAACATTGCTATCATATCCCCCCTCGTCCTTCTCTTCATTAAACTAGATATATCCAATTCCAGCAACCGTTCCTTATGTGTTTTACCCTCCAGTCCCCTAATCATCTTTGTTGCTCTTCTCTGTACTCTTTCTAGAGTCTCAGCATCTTTTTTACATGGTGGAGACCAAAACTGGATGCAGTATTCCAAGTGTGGCTTTACCAAGGCATTGTAAAGTGGTATTAATACTTCACGTGATCTTGATTCTATCCGGTTAATGCAGCCCAGCACTGAGTTGGCCTTTTTGGCAGCTGCAGCACACGGCTGGCTCATATTTAGGTGATTGTCCACTAGGACTCCAAGATCTCTCTCACAGTTACTACTATTGAGCAAGGTACCCCCTGTACTATACCTGTACATTTGGTTTTTCTTGCCCAAATGCAGAACCTTACTTTTTTCACCATTGAATTTCATTTTGTTAGATAGCGCCCAGTGTTCAAGTCTGTCCGGATCCTCCTGTATCTTAAGCCTGTCTTCTGGAGTGTTGGCTATTCCTGCCAGCTTGGTGTCATCCGCAAATTTGATGAGTTCCCCATCTATCCCCTCGTCCAAATCGTTGATGAAGATGTTGAAGAGCACTGGGCCCAGAACAGAGCCCTGGGGCACCCCACTACAAATTTCCCTCCATGTAGATGCAGTTCCATTGAGGACCACACGCTGAGTGCAGCCGGTCAGCCAGCTACGAATCCATCTGGTGGTGATGCTCTCTTTTGTTATCTTACATGTTCAACATGTTTTTATGTCACAACAACAATGTATAAGGAAACACTTTCAAGTTGCAATCTGATAGACCTTCACCAAGGAATAAATCTGATTAAAGAACCTGATGATTGAAGGGAAAAGGAAAAGAGGATGACAAAGAATAGTGTAATTGATGCAATCACCATGAATTTGGACAAACTCTGGGAGACAGAGAAGGACGGAAGTGGGAGGTTTGGCATGCTATGGTCCATGGGATCACAAAGAGTCCTATATGACTTAGTGACAGAACAATAACAAATCTGTTTAAATTTAACAAGGCTTATTTGTAAACGGAATCAAAACAGAATCTGGTGTTCCAATATCTAAGGGGCTGCCACAAAGAAAAGGGGGTCAACTTGTTCTCCAAAGCACCTGAAGCAACAAATGGAAACTAATCAAGGTGTGAAGCAACCTGGAACTAAGGAGAAACTTCCTGATATTGGGAACAACTAATCAGTGGAACGGCTTGCCTTCAGAAGCTGTGGGTGCTCCATCACCGGAGGTTTTTAAGAAGGGGTTGGACAACCATTTGTTTGAAATGGAATAGGGTCTCCTGCTCAAGCAGGGGGTTGGTCTAGAAGACCTCCAAGGTCCCTTCCAGCTTTGTTATTCTGTTGTATGTGGTGGGCCAAAATAAAGGGAATCACATCTCATTCAGAAAGCAAAGAAGACAAAAAAATCACGACATGCTTGTTTACAATTCTTTGCCAGTTGGTTTTTCTATGGTTCCTCAGCTCCCTCTCCCCTTTTTGAAATATTTATCCAGGAATGAATTATTAATTTGAAGTTGGGTTTTTGTTTTTTTGTTTTTGTAATTTGGTCACACTATGGTAGGAACTACGGACAGGAAATACATGGACTGAATTATTGGAAGTGCTGTCTTGTATTTTTCATTCCTTTTTCGTTTATTCTGTGTGTGAGGTTGGGACAAGCAGTATTTTTTTTTAAAAAAGGAAGAAAGGAAAATTGTGGATGCAAATCTCTTGTGGAAATCACAAAGATGAAAAGCAGTTTAGCTTCCGATGACGGAAAGTAGCGAAGAAGGATTAGAGAATGAATAATATCCTACTAAAGAGACCCACCCCAAGGACGCTATTATACAACCAATCAACTCTACCCTTCTGTCTCCTGGTGATGTTACTTAGCTTGGTAATGAAATGTCTGCAAGAAAACAGCCAAATTTAGAGAACACCAAGAACCCAAAAGTTCAACCACAATTATTATTATTATTATTATTATTATTATTATTATTATTATTATTATTATTATTATTATTATTATTATTATTATTATTATTATTATTATTAGGTGGGTGGGTGGGTGGGTGGGTGGGTGGATGGATGGATGGATGGACGGGTAGATGGATAGATGATAGATAGATAGAGATATGATAAACTAGATAGCTAGCTAGCTAGCTAGCTAGCTAGCTAGCTAGCTAGCTAGCTAGCTAGCTAGCTAGATAGATAGATAGATAGATAGATAGATAGATAGATAGATAGATAGATAGATAGATAGATAGATAGATAGATAGATAGATAGATAGATAGATAGATAGATAGACAGACAGATAGATAGAGATGGATGGATGGATGGATGGACAGATAGATAATACTAAAAAAACCCTCTGCTTTCCTTTACTTTTTAACCATTATTATTTCCTTTACTAGAGGTGACTCTTGACCTTTAAAATCCGTTCATAACTCTGGATTAACAAAGGAATTCAAATCAAAGAATCTAGCCAGCACTGCCCATTCTTTGGTTGAGCTTATTGAGTGAATAGGAGATTTTTTAAGCTCTCTTACCCTGTCAGTGTTGGCGGGAGTGGCCTTGGTGGTGCCTTGATGACAAGCCACTTGCTTATAAACAGAAATCAAACTTCTACCTCCTTCTAGAACTGATGAGGTTACCTAGCTGGGTCCTGAAATGTCTGCAAGAAAGCAACCAAGCTCAGAGAGTACCAAAGACCAAAAGTAGTAGTAGTAGTAGTAGTAGTAGTAGTAGTAGTAGTAGTAGTTTTTAATAATAATAATAATAATAATAATAATAATAATAATAATAATAATAATAATAATAATAATAATAATAATAATAATAATAATAATAATAAAAAAGTTGGAAGGGACCTTGGAAGTCATCTAGTCCAACCCCCTGCTCAGGCAGGAAACCCTATACCATTTCGGACAATTGGCTGTCCAGTCTCTTCTTAAAAAACTTCCACTGTTGTTGTTGTTGTTGTTGTTGTTGTTGTTGTTGTTGTTGTTGTTGTTGTTGTTGTTCTTCTTCTTCTTCTTCTTCTTCTTCTTCTTCTTCTTCTTCTTCTTCTTCTTCTTCTTCTTCTTCCTCCTCCTCCTCCTCCTCTCCTCCTCCTCCTCCTCCTCATGCCCCACCCAGCACTGATGATGATAACTACTTGGCTCATGAAACGTCTGCAAGAAAGCACCCAAGCTAGGGAAGCACCAAGGCCCTCGGAAGGCCACCTTGGATTCTCGGCTGTTTTTCAAGGACAGAGGGGCTTGTAGTAATTATCGGGAACAAGTAGGCTTCATTCCGGAACAGACTGTAGCCATTCAAACCCCCATCAAATGAGGCATGTACTTGCGGGGGTTAAAGGAAGAAAACACACACCAGAAAAGTCGCAAGGACTCTCTTCCCCCTGGAGAGGGGAGCATTCAAGCCGGCCTTGTGTTTGCAAACAAAAGAAAACAGACGGACGCATTGTCGCTCGCCCGTTCCCGGCGACATGAAAGGCGAGCCCGCAAAAATAAAATAAAAATATGAATCATGTATAAAGCAGGAACCGCTGCGCGCCCGAACTCTTAGCATAATTCTTTCATTTTCAATTTGGTGCTTTCATTTTCCCCGTGTGGCTGTGGCCTCATTAAAACACACACACACACACACACACACACACACACACACACACAGAGAGAGAAATCAGCTCGGCGCAATTAAAATGGCATAATAGCTGAAAGGAATGCATTGATAATTATGTTAAAATCTATAACATTAGGAATCTCTCGCCTTCTTTCCGGTGCCCCCCCAGTTTGTTAGCTGTCAACATGAAGAGCTCGTTGGCAACATCCCAAAATCTAAGCTTTCTGCGGGTGTGATTTCTTCTTGCCAAATACTCGGAGAGAGAGAGAGAGAAAAAAAAAAGAAAAAAGAAAAAAAAGGAGGAAGTAGAGGAAGAAAAAAAAAAATATTAGCTCCAAATGTGAGATAGGAGACTTAGAAATTGGGATCATTTAAAACTAGTTTAACAAAGAGAAGGACAAGGGGGGACATGATAGCAGTGTTCCAATATCTCAGGGGCTGCCCCAAAGAAGAGGGAGTCAAGCTATTCTCCAAAGCGCCTGAAGGCAGGACAAGAAGCAACGGATGGAAATCAAGGAGAGAAGCAACCTAGAACTAAGGAGAAACTTCCTAACAATGAGAACAATTAACCAGTGGAACAACCTGCCTCCAGAAGCGGTGAATGCTCCAACACTGGAGGTTTTTAAGAAGAGACTGGACAGCCATTTGTCCAAAATGGTATAGGGTTTCCTGCCTGCCTGAGCAGGGGGTTGGACTAGATGACCTCCAAGGTCCCTTCCAACTTTATCATTATTATTATTACTTAAATATCAATGGCAAACTAAAGTTAAAAAAAATTAACTTACTAGGTTATTATCTAAAAGGCGGAATGTCAAATTAATTAAGGTATGTATAGACTGAAGATTATTGATGAATATTAGAAAGGTGTTTTTTGTTTGATTAATAGAATAAGAACTGTATTGGTTTGAACATGACAGTAGATATCTTGGGGGAAAGAGAGGGAATTAGTTTGTTGTAATAATTTGAGATTTGTACTGATGGTATTCAAATGTAACGGAATTACTGTGCTCAGCCGCCACACTACTTTTCAAAATATATAAATGTAATATTGTAAAACCAATAAAAAACTTGAAACCAAAAAAACAAAAAACAATAATAATAATAATAAAAATAAAGTGAAATCTGAGTTTCTTGGGCAGAAAAATAAAAAAGGTCAGAACACCCCCCTTTCCTCCCCCCTATATTTCCTCCTTTTTCTCGTGGCTAAGTTTCCCGGGAAAAGCAATGTTCCTTGGGGCAGAGAGAGAAGAGTAAAAATTAGATGTCATTTTTTTTTCCTGGGGGTGGTGGTGGTGGAGGAGAAAAATGACAACTCCGGAACCCCCTTATTTATTTCACTTATTTATTTATTTATATCCTTTATTGTTTTTTACAACTAACTCAAGGTGGAGAACACACATCATCCTCCTCCAATTTCCCCCAAAACAACAAACCCTGTGAGGGCTAAGGCAGGATTAGAACTCACAGTCACCCAGTCAATGGCCCAAGGTCACCCAGCTGACTTTCATGCCTAAGGTGTGACTAGAACTCACAGTCACCCAGTCAATGGGCCAAGGTC